>NW_022196240.1:192799-372692 GCF_008641045.1 Pistacia vera
TAGGAAAATAGAGATATTATTTCCTAGATTGACTGTTAAGATATATTAGGAAAATAGAGATAGTATATTGATTTATGTAAATATGGTAGACTAATATTGTGTGTATATCCTTGATTATTTAGGATCAATTCTTTCCTAATTCATGTAACTTGTACATTGTATAAATTCCCATCTTGCTTGGGGAAATAATCAAGCAACATATTTCACATTAGGATTAAGCTCCTCTAACAGCCTCCTTCATGTATACAATGGGCCAAGCTAAAACTAGGTGTTGGGCTCTAACAGAAGCATTCCTTCCCTATCTACTTCAAGATTGAGCTTAGTTGAGATTGAGCTTAGTTGAGTTGACTTGGTATAGAAGCATTTAAAACATCAACAAGAAAACTATGACAACAAAAATGTGCACAAAAGTTTTTAATTTTTCCTCTTTTTCATTTGGAGTAAGCAAAGTTTTATAGTGCTATGAAAATGAAGGTATAGATAGATAACATAAGAATACCTGAAAGGAAGCATAGTTCCGGAAGAAAAGGATGATCGAGTAACGACATGATTTCCCTTTCAGCGCATGCTCGGTGAACCTAACACCAGAACAAAGATTAAATATTACTCTCTGTACAAAATTGGCACTATGAAGCAATTATTTCTCTTTAAAGTTCTTTGATTTAAAAGTTGAGTTTGATCATACTATATATTCAGACCTTGTTACGATTTTTCAATTGCTTTCATAGCATACAGTTCGCCAGGCTCCTGTAGTTCTACCAGGTGAACGCTGCAACAAATACCATAGAATTTTAAGCAGAGAATAGAAACCTCTAATTTATGTACCACTAACTTAGTAATTAAACAACAGTCTTAGTAATATAGTGGCAGATATAAGAGACAAGATTTCTCCATGCACAAAGTATTACAGGAACCTAGAAACTTACCTTACTATTTTAGGCATAAATAAACGCCTTATCCACACCGTCCAGGATTTTAAACTTAAATCTGGAATGTTGATTCCTTATTTAAGTTTGAAGAAACCAAATTATTTAAACCATACAGAATCCTTTTTTTTTTTTTTTTTTTTCTCTCCTTCACTCTTCACCATAAAGACTCCATTTCAATCCCTGCTAACGAAGCTCATTGAAACTTCTTTTGGGTCTGGATCTCCCCTAAACCCCTTCTACCTTTCTGACCTACTTTCAAATTTTAGTTCACAAAACAATGACACTAGAAGTTATCAATTGAATATAAAAAATTTATACTGAGACTTTGAGGAGGATGTATTTTCAACAGTGTATCATTTGTTGGGTTAATAAAATCGAGGTAACATAATTTGATAATCTCAGGGATACTAAGCATGTGACGGGAAAAAATTGCCTGCCAGTATCACCACACCCTAAGGGTTTTATTGGCTTAAAATGATGTAGACCAATTTTTTCACCACGTCTAGTGATCTATGAAGCTCAAATAGTTTATCCCAAAAGAGAAATAAAAAATATGGAGATATTAATAAAGGAGGAGAGAGCTGTAAAATTTAAAATCTTAAATAGCATCAAATTATATAAATTTAATACAATGGGAGATGAAAGTTTTCTAAGCATAGAATTTTTATATGATTGGAGCCGAACTCTACAAATTGGTACCTTTTGTATTGATATCCAAGAAGGATTGTGCATTTTGTGTGGCCGTGGGAAAACAGGCCGAGAGTGGATCGCCCACAAGTCTTCTGGTCTCTAAAAAATATTATAAATTTCAAGTTGCATGAGCTAAGATGCAATGAAATTGCTCAAAGAATAACTTGGTTTTGGCCTTCAGTAATATATCAGATCATTGTGATAAATAAATAGTGAAGAAATGGCTATGAGAGATTTAATTAATGTTGAAAGACCTATAATAATGAAAATACTTAAAAGCTATCAAAAATCATTTGTAAAAGCAAGAACATATGAACATTTTGCAGGATGTAAAGTCAGCTTATTGTAAACATTAGTAAGGATCTCAAAAACAAGCATATTTGAATGTGGTAAATAATTTTTTTCTGCTTAATTATTGTTGAAAGATCCACATTATGAAAGCATGAGCTAAAATGGCATCTGCTTTTCTTTATATTTAACACTTAATAAATACAAACAGATGATACTTGTGCTCTTTTAAACCATGATAAAGACATGAGCTATCTACTATTAATAACATAGAGCAAAAAGAGTACCTTACCAAGTTGGCGTTAGGAAGTTCTCGAACAGCTTCATCAACATTTTCAGCAGTAGCTTTGACCTAATGAAAAACAAAAACGTTTCATGCATCAGAACCATTCTGTTCTCTCATGATTATTACACTATCCGCATGAAAATGTACAAATCCTTGTATTAATACTTGTTATTTTGGTAGTTGTTCATTATTTTTTATCTCTATGTGCCAGTGTAACAGTAACAGGCATAGCAAAGCTTAGAAAAGTTCCACAGAACAAACAAGGGAGAAGAACTGAACTTCTATTTTAAGCTCTTGTGTTGAAATAGATATATTTCAATTAGAACTGTAGTTTACTTCTACTCCTTTTTAAGACAATCAAAGATTTATGACGAAAATCTTATGTCCTAGACCTCCAAATAAACACATCATTCGAAATAAATGGGTGTTTAAACTCAAACAAAAGGCTGATGGTACCATTGAAATGTACAAAGCAAGGCTTGTAGCCAAACGGTTTGATCAAGAGCATGGAGTGGACTTTCATGAGACTTTCAGTCCAGTTATAAAGCCTGCCACCATTCGATTGGTGCTTGCCTTGGCCGTTCATCATGGCTGGATCATACAGCAACTAGACATTTCCAATGCATTTTTGCATAGACACCTTGAGGAAGAAATCTATATGGAGCAACCTAAAGGGTTTGAACACAGTGACTTCCCATCACATGTTTGCAGACTCCACAAGTCCCTTTATGGCCTAAAACAGACACCAAGGGCTTGGTTCAGGCGCCTCTATCAAAGTCTCCTAGAGCTTAGTTTTACAAGATCAAATGTTGACACCTTCTTATTTTATCTACATCGATCCTCTATTACTATGCTCGTTTTAATTTATGTTGATGATATTTTGGTGGTGAGTAACTCTTCTGATGCAGTAGCTGATCTCCTTCAGCACCTCAGCCGAGACTTTGCAGTCAAAAATCTGGGAGCTCTCTCATTCTTTCTTGGCATTCAAGTCTGCCGCACTGTAGATAATATGCATCTCCATCAAGGCAAATACATCTTGGACCTCCTCCATGAAACAAAAATGATTGGTGCTAAGCCTGTTTCTACACCTTGCACCTCAGGTGGGAAAATGTCTAAGAATGATGGGGAATCACTATCTGATCCAACTGCCTATAGACACATTGTGGGAGCACTTTAGTATTGCACTTTAACTCAACCAAACATTGCTTATAATGAGAACCAATTATGTCAGTTTCTTCACTGTCTAACTTCTGTTCATCTTACAGTAGCTAAGAGGTCCTTCGGTACTTAAAAGGCACTCTTGAACATGTTTTCTACTTCATCAAAGGTTATCTTGCTTTACATGGTCTCTGTGATTCCGATTGGGCTGGAAGCTCAGATGATCGCAAGTCTACTACTGGATATTGCATATTCCTTGGCCCTTGTTTAATTTCTTAGATGGCAAAGAAGCAACCAGTCATTGCTCGCTCAAGCACTGAGGTGGAATATAGGTCCATGGCTCTCACAGTCACGGAACTCTACTGGATCCGCATGCTATTCCGAGAGCTTGGCTTTCCTTTACACTCTCCTCCATGCCTATGGGTTGATAATATTGGTGCACTCTCCCTATCCTCTAATCCTGTCTTTCATTCTAGAATAAAACATATAGAGGTCGATTATCACTTTATATAGGAGGAAATATTCAACCGGGACATCCTTGCAAGATACATCTCTACTGCATCACAGCCATCCGATATCTTCTCCAAAGGTTTATCCACTACCAGGTTTTGCATGCTCCGAGACAAGCTCATGGTTCGTCCACTCACCATCAGCTTGCAGGGGGCAGTTAACCATATAGATTCTATTCCGAGTCAGATAACTGAAGAGGAAGATTGCATCTCATCTGAATTAGCTAAGAGATAACATTTATCTTTCTGTTACATGTAGTCTTATCTTTCTATATATTTGAAATTCATTCAAACGTGTAAAGCTCTATATATTCAATAAGATCTTCTCATTTGGTATCAATTGAACCAGACTTTCAATATCTTAAACTGGCTTAAAATGATGTATACCAATTTTTTCTCCACATCTAGTGATCTATGAAGCTCAAATAGTTTATCCCCAAAAGAGAAAAAAAAAAAAAAAATGGAGATATTAATAAAGGAGGAGGGAGCTGTAAAATTTGAAATCTCAAATAGCATCAAATCATATAAATTTAATACAATGGGAGATGAAAGTTTTTTAAGCATAGAATTTTTATATGATGAGAGCCAAACTCTACAAATTGGTACCTTTTGTATTTCTATCCAAGAAGGATTGTGCTTTTTGTGTGGCCGTGGGAAAACAGGCCGAGAGTGGATCACCCACAAGTCTTCTGGTCTTTGAAAAATATTATAAATTTCAAGTTGCATGGGCTAAGATGCAATGAAATTGCTCAAAGAACAGCTTGGTTTTGGCCTTCAGTAATATATCAAATCATTGTGATAAATAAATAGTGAAGAAATGGTTATGAGAGATTTAATTAATGTTGAAAGACCTATAATAATGAAAATACTTATAAGCTATCAAAAATCATTTGTAAAAGCAAGAACATATGAACTTTTTGCAGGATGTAAAGTCAGCTTATTGTAAACATTAGTAAGGATCTCAGAAACAAGCATATTTGAATGTGGTAAATATTTTGTATTGTCGGTATAGTCCGAAAACCATGGTATGTGAAATTTGTATTGTCGTTGTTTGTTGATTTCAATAGCTTAATAGAGGATTGATCCATTGAATTCCGTTTCTTTAGATCTACCGCGTTTATTCATTTTTATTAAATAACTTCTTTGGAGTTCTTCGTTTACTGAAATATTACATTAGATTTGGGGGGTTTGGTTCTACTGATGCATTGTTCTCGAACTGATTTTTATATTTAGGTGATATATTGTCACCGTTAGATCTGACTTCGTAATAGCATTATTAGATGAATGTTTGAGTTAATGTTTGGGATTATGATGGATTGGTTACTCTCTGAACGTACAAGTTTGCTCATTTCAGTGATATGCATTGTCAAGTTCGTTAATTATATATGTATCAACCTAGCTAAGATCTTGAATTAGAGATCATTAAAGCGTATCACGTAGAATAACAGTTTTATGAATTTCAATTGGTCTTCAACCGACAAAGCTCAATTTATTACAAAGTTCTGAGACCTGCCCATGTGGGTTATTCATTCTTGAATTACCTTGTTTTTAAACAGTAAGTCAGGAAGATGACTTATAACGACCAGATAAACCTCTAGTGGTCACATTTATTAGGGGTCGAAGTGAATCAAACTTAGGACATCTTAAGTAATATACCCAAAAATTCTAGTTGATTATTCAGTCATCTAGTGGTAGTTTGTAAGATCTTACATTAAACGCACATAAAATTCTCAAATTAAAATTTCTTCTTGTGAGGCAAAAGTTTAATTAGATTGATTTGAGTTTTGTGCAAAAACTTAATTTGTTCATTTGAGTGGTAAATGAGGCATTAGAACTCGTGGAGACCATATGGACGGACCTAAGAAGGGGCGAGTGGGGGCTGACAACCCTACTCAATTTTTTATTTATTGATTTCCTTTATATTTGTCTTTTTTTCTTTTTTCTAAATTGATATAATATAAGAAGATGAGTATATTATTAATTAACTATATTGTATATGTATTTTATCATTTAGAAGTCAACTAAAAGGTAAAACTTAGAAATAATATTTCTTGCCCTCTCTAATATTATTTTTATGACAAATTTTGTATTATTTATTTTAAATTTGTCCACTCTAATATTAATCCTAAATCCATCCCTGTTAATGAACTCTATATATAATACAAGTGGTATTAGTTAATGACTTTTTCCAATCCAAATAATGGTTTAATGACACTTTTCCACACAGAAACTTTTAAAATGTCACTTTATTACTCACATTTATATTTATATAGTGAACATAGAACAAACTTGGTCCAGGTTATTGGGGCTTTTGAAAAGAGAAGGCCAATGAGTCTTTTGATAGTTGAAATTGATCATAATTTGACTTGAGAAGGGTGGCTGTGCAAACCCTAATCTCTCGATTGTCAATGATTGGCGAGATCGACGAGAATATGGTTTGCAGGGTTTTAGTAAGCGATGATTGGAGAAGAAAATTGTGGTGGTAACGGGTAGCAACGATGCCGGAATCAGCAACCGAATATAAATTTAGATAGTAAAATGATATTTTAAAAGTATATGGGTGGAAAAGTATCATTTATGATTTAACCATTATTTGGATGGAAAAAAGCCATTGACTCCAAGAGGTCTGCTGATGATGATCTCATATTCAATCACTCATGGTTTTTATTAATGTTTTTTTTTTTTTAATTATATATATAATATATGGAAAGGCTTGCTGAAGGGTAGGGGTGAGCACGGGTAGCGGGTAGAACCGGAACCGGGGGATAGAACCGGAACCTACCCAGAACCGATATTGTGCGGTTAGGTTCTGGTTCCAATTTTTTGGAACCGATACTGTGCGGTTCCGGTTTCGATTCTTGTGTGTGGAGGAATCGGAACCAGAACCTGTAAAAAGGGTATCCTGTTTGGAACCTGTAGGGGGTATCCGGTTTGAAACCGATTTTTGGAACCTGTTTGGAACCTGTTTTGGAACTTATTTGGAACCTGTTTTGGAACCTATTTTGGAACTTGTTTTGGAACCTGTTTGGAACTTGTTTTGGAACCTGGACTACAATGAAATATTTGTGAAATGTGAATAATAGATGGTTTTTATTATTTTACATATAAAAAAATTTAAAATAGAAAAAGTTAAATTTTTAAAATAACCTAATTAAATAAATATACGAATACAATTATACTTATTACATATAAATTGCACCATATTAAAAGCTTTAATATATTATAATACATTAATATTAAAGTTTTGATTTACATTCATGGTAAACATTAAGACTCTAGCTACCTCTAATAGGTGCCTATTCTTTCTTTCAGCTATCCCATTTTGTTGAGGGGTATTAACACAAGAGCTTTGATGTACAAACCCGTGATGTAACAGGTAGTTTCCTAGGATAGAGTGAAAATATTCCTTACATTATCAGTCCATAAAACTTGGATTTTTTCTCGAAACCGAGTTTAAACCATTGAATGAAAGTTTTTGAACAATTGACTTGCTTCAAACTTGTTTTTCATCAAGTATACCCAACATACTCTAGTCTGATCATCAATAAACGTAATGAACCACTTAGACTCTACAATATTTGTAACTCTAGATGGCCCCAAAATATCACTATGAATTATTAAAAATGCCTATAACTCTTATATTTATGAGCTAGATAGATAGACTTGGTGTATTTTTCAAGTTGACAAGTTTCACACTTAAAAGAAAATAAACTTTTATTTCTGAATAACAATGGGTACAATTTTAGTAAATAAGGAAAGCTAGGGTGTCGTAGTCTACTCTTATATCAGCCTATTGTGTTTCAAAAACTACTCCACTACCTATGGTTTAAATGTGATTGCTTCATATATGCCATAATTTCATCAGAGTATCAGTAACTCCAAAGTTTAAAGTTAAAAAAATAAACGTCATGGATTTTCAACTAGCATGACCCCTAGAGATATTGTCATATATCATTTACGTATGATTTGGAAAAATTATTCAAAATGACATATTAAACCATTATAATTCTAGTGCCTGAGTAACAGGTTGACCTATTGCAAGGCTACTCTCTAAAAACATTCTCAGCTGCAGAGCATGATTCTATATTAAGAGTTCAAAAGATCTCCATAAATTGCCCTACTTGATAAACAACATTTTAACAGCCTTGACTTAAGCCGTTTGTCTGGCATCAACTTCCATCAGCTGCAAAAAGAGAATAAAGAAAGAAATGTTTGCATTGCAGATGACAAATATCAATTGATTAAATAAAGCTGCATCGTATACTACTAAAAGCAACAATTTAAAAAAAAAAAAAATTAGGAAAAAACTAGTTTAGAAACATTCAAGTTCAAATTATGTCCATAAATCAGTTTGGTATAATTGAAAGCAAGTAATGTAAAAGAATTATACCTCTAAAACTATCCCACAAAATCTTTTACTATAGCATCTCCTGTAGATAGACCTAGCTTCGTTTAAATGTCCCAAATCAATTTCCATAGCTATATAACCTTGCTAGGCTTCCAACATTGACTCACTGCACAGACAAAACGCAAGTTATATGGAAAAAATACAAAGATGAATCATAAATCAATCATATTGAACTATACAGGATAAGAAAGAGAAAAGGATGAATGGGCCAAACTAGATCTTAACCACGCTCTCCCAAACACCTAGAGTTGCAGCCAAATTTAGCTCTAAACGAGCCCAATAAGCATACAAATGCAGCAAACCATCTGTATTCTTCATCTGCTGAGATAAGTAATTTGATGCGTGTTGAAAGGAAGAAACTGCACATTTAAGTATTCAAGTATATATAATACATCCAATCATACAGAGCCTGCAATTTCGATGGTACACTAAAGAGACATCAAGCTAATTGTTTATAAACACAAATATCAAAAACAACAATTATACAACAACGATGTACCAGTTGAATATGACATGCAAATTTTATAAATTCACAGATCCATAAAGATATCTTCTGTGCATGCAACTCTCATGCTGAATGAGAAATTGTTTAGCAAAGGACACTATTATTTGACAAAACAATTAACAAAGGTAACAATCTAGCAATTAGCAAAAGTCATCTTGGAGTATTGAGACTTATGCACTATAATTTCTACATAAAGTGGTCATAATGGTACTATAAGAGCACACTAAATGAAGTAAATTAATAGACTTTTCTTCGGAGTCTAAGGGTAGAAGCACTTGATACACATTCGTAAGAGATCTATGCCTAGACCCTGAAAGAGTAGACTAGCTACAAGGTCCACATTTTCTTCATCCAAAATTCATCATGAATAGAGCATCTACAAATGTCTTGAGAAGCTTCAAGTTCTTGACATCGAGTAAAAACAATTTTAACAAGGAAAAATGAACAGTATACATATGCGAACTTGAAAGGTTTCCCTTATCAATGGAAAATTTAGTTCATTCTCTTCTGCTCCAGGCAAAAGGATTCTTCATCTCAAATCATCCACTCGAGTGAGGAATAAGTTTAGGTACTGAAACAAAGAGGGCCCAATTAACAAAGATCTTTAATGCATAAAATGTAGATGAAACATTAACAAGTTACAAAGAGTAGTAAGTCAAGCCTGCAAATTAGAGAAAAGAATATCTTTACCTCCTCAATGGTCGAAAAAGTCCATAGAAGGGACTTCTTAAAGACCTGAATATGATATGAAATTTTTTTTTAAACAACAAGAGTAAACCTCTATTTTTGTAAAAGGAGGTTAAGCTACTTATAACAATGTGTCATAATTCACAACAGATGAAGGGTAACAACTAAAGCTTACAGTAGATATCTCTTTCTTAGGCGCATGGCAACGTTCCGAAGCAAGCAAAGATTGAGCCCAAAGATCACCAACCCAAGGACAATTTTTCCTAGCCCTAGAATGAACATCTCGCACAATACTTCCTATCTGAAGGGAAAAAGAGACGATTAATTGCTAAAATTACAAATACCTGAAACATAAAGAATTGAAAAGAGAAAATATGAGTGAAACCTTCAAGGTTTTCTCCTAATAGCTAATATAATCAAGCCACATATCACTTGATACAGGTAACTCGGTAATAGAACGTTCATAGAGAAGTTGAACATGGGCTGGATCTCCAGAAGATTGATCAAACTTCAAGTAGATTTGTAAAAATTTCAAATTAAAATAATAGTATTAACACTTTAAAGAAGGAAAAAAAAAGGAAAAAAGTAACCTATTGCCACATTGCAAGTTCTTATGCAACCCCCTCACCCCTAGGAAAAAAAGAAGAAGAAGAAGAGAAGATCTAAAGTTTACATAAACTGATTACTTATTGTTAAAATATATTAGGAAGATAGAGATATTATTTCCTAGATTGACTGTTAAGATATATTAGGAAAATAGAGATAGTATATTGATTTGTGTAAATATGTTAAACTAATATTGTGTGTATATCCTTGATTATTTAGGATCAATTCTTTCCTAATTCATGTAACTTGTACATTGTACAAATTCCCATCTTGCTTGGGGAAATAATCAAGCAACATATTTCACAAACATTGTTGTTTCATGGTATTAGAGCCAGGTTGGTTCTTGGCCTTCTTCTTCTTCTTCTTCTAAATCCATCTATTTCAGAAACCTTAAAACATATCTTTACAAGAGGGGCCCCTCTTTGCTTTTGGGGCGTTTATTTCTCGATTCTCCTGGTTCGTCGGCAACTTCTAGTTCTTCTCAGGCAATCGGTTTCCTCCAGTTCTTCCTTCTTGTTGGTGATTCAACTCTGACAGAGGGTGTTTCTACCGTTTTGGATTTATCTCTCACTTCTCTTAATTACAATGGCAGAAGCATCAAAATTAGGTGATATCAAACCATTCTTCTCTTCTATTTCTAGTTCTCCAACAAGTACTACAGTTAAGCTTTAGGGTAGTAGTAATTATGCATCATGGGTTGCTTTAGTAGAGTTATGGTTTATGGGGTAGGGTTATGATGATCACTTAAGTAAAACATCCACTGATATTTCCAATACTGAGAGGACTAGTTAGGTTAAAGTTGATGCTCAGTCATGTAGTCTCCTTTGGCACTCTTTAGACCCTAAACTACTTAATTTGTTTCAATCTTGTAAAACATGCTGTAAGGTCTGGACCAAAGCCAAAACTTTGTATACGAATGATGTGCAAAGAATATATAGAGTTGTTTCTGATATTGTCCACCTTCAACAAAATAATCAAGATATGGAGAGCTATTCAGGGCAGATAGAGACTTTAAAAGATCAATTTGATTCCCTTATGCCAGTATCTGATAGTACCACTGAACAAGAGAGACAACGTGAGAAATTCTTTATGGTCCTAGCCGTAATTGGACTAAGATCTAGCCTTGGTTCTGTTCGAGATCAAATTTTAGCTAGCCCTACCATACCATCTTTGGAAGATGTATTTGCTCGATTACTGCGTCTTTCTTTAAACCTAGGCAATACTAATGAGGTTGAGACATTTGTATTAGCTGTTCAGGCAGGAAATCAGCAAGGACAGAGTGGTTCTTGAAAGGGAAAAGGAAAGGGAGCTAGACCACATTGCACCTATTGTGACAAGAACGGCCACAACCAAGACACTTGTTGAGCTTTGCATGGGAGGTCACCACGTCAATCTTCCAATCGATCCCCCGCTCATGTGGCTTAAGCAACTAGAGATGGACTCCTTCCCTTACCAGATGCTAAAGACCAACAACCTAACTCCATTACATTCTCTGGGGTTGATTACAATGAGTATCTTCAATATCAAGCTGTCAAGCAACAGTCATCCTTATCTGGCACCTCCCAAACTAATAATTCCTTTGCCTATCTGAGCTGGACCTCCTCCATTGGCCCATGGATTTTGGATTCCGGAGCATCTGACCACATTTTTGGTAATAAAAAACTTTTATCTCAAATTACCTCTTTTCCCACTTTATCAAAAATTACTCTTGCTAATGGTTCATAGACTATGGTCAAAGGGATAGGAGAAGCTCAACCACTTCCTTCCATTTCTTTAAACTCAATCTTATTTGCCCTTGAATGTCCATATAATCTGATTTCTATTAGTAAGTTAACCAAATATCTTAACTGTTCTGTCACCTTTTTTGCTGACTCTATTGTGGTGCAGGATCGGAACATAGGTCAGACGATTGGAATAGGACATGAATCACATGGACTGTACCACTTCTCCGATCCAAATCCCCTAGTTGCCTTCACCTCTGCTACATCTACCGACATTCTTCATAGCTGTCTTGGTCATCCAAGTCTTGCCAAATTTCAGAAATTAGTACATAGTCTGTCTACATTATCTTCTTTTAATTGTGAGTCATGTCAACTTATCCCTACCACCTTACCTATCCCCATCCCTCATTCCTCGTCGATGGATCGTCCTTCTCTCCAAGTTTATTCTCGTCATCCTCGTCCTCCTACTAATCCCAATGGTACTTCCCTTCTTGATACAGGTACCTCGGTCAATCCTGATGACCCATCTCTTGTTCCTCCGTCGCCTACTCCGGTCATGTCTCCTGCAGACGAGGCAACTCCTCTACTTGCCCTTCACAAAGGTATTCGATCTTCTCGAAACCCACATCCTATTTATAATTTTCTTAGTTATGATCGTTTATCTCCATTTTATTTTGCATTTATTTCAAACCTGTCTTCTATCCCTATACCTAACACTGTTAGCGAGGCAATAGCACGTCCAGGGTAGAGAGCTGCCATGATTGAGGAGATGACTACTCTCGATCATAATGGTACTTGGGAGTTGGTTTCCTTACTGCCAAGCAAGACTGTTGTTGGGTGCCGTTAGGTTTACACTGTTAAGATTGGTCTTGATGGCAAAGTTGATCAGCTGAAGGCTCACCTTATTGCAAAGGGGTACACTCAGATCTATGGGCTCGACTATAGTGATACCTTCTCTCCTGTTGCTAAGATTACTTCGGTACGCCTCCTTATCTTTTTAGCGGCCATGTATCAATGGCCTTTTCATCAGTTGGATATTAAAAATGCCTTCTTGCATGGTAAACTTGCCAAGGAAGGGTATATAGAGCAACCGCCAGGGTTTGTTGCTCAGAGGGAGTCAGGATTGGTGTGTCGTCTACGCTAGCCTTTATATGGTCTCAAGCAGTCACCTAGAGCATGGTTTGGACGGTTCAGTTATGTGATTCAATAGTTTGGGATATCGCAAAGTACAGCTGATCATTTAGTATTTTTCCGCCATAATGATCATGGTAAATTTATATACTTGGTTGTCTATGTTGATGACATTGTCATAACAGGTAATGACCAAGATGGGATTTCTCAACTGAAGCAACATCTGTTTAGCCATTTTCAAACCAAGGACTTAGGGAAGCTAAGGTATTTTCTGGGGGTTGAGGTAGCACAGTCTAATGCTGGTATTAATATATCACAAAGGAAGTATGCCTTGGACATTCTTGAGGAGACATGTATGTTAGACTGTAAGCCTGTAGATTTTTCTATGGATCCCAATGTCAAACTTGTTCCTTATAACGCCCCACTTGAGGTACGTAGCTAAGTTATGGTGTATTGCTTGAATGTTTATTGATTTGCTTTTATTTGGGTTAATATATTGTTAATATTGGTTGGTTGGCCCTTAGTTGAATCTTTGTTAAAGTTATTTTGAAAAAAAATGTGAAGAAAATCCCTTAAACTTTCCTTAGGGGTAAAATAGTCATTTCACTCAAAATTAGTTGAAATTGTGGGGAGTGAAAAGAGATAGAATTTCATAGAGAATGCATTAAAAATGAGGGCATTATGGTCATTGACTAAGGGACATAGATGGAATTTCAAAGAAAGAATAAGGGCATAATGGGAAAGTGTGGTTATAAACTAAAGTGTTAAGGGTTTGAAACCCTTATTTTCTTCATTCCACCGCCACACTCCTCCCCCATTTTCTCTCAAATTTTCATTCAATCCTCCAAGGATTTTGAGGGCTTTTAAGTGGTTTTTCATAGGGCTTTGATTCTAGGTATCAAAAGGTAAGGATTCATACTCTTTATCTATGATTTATTTGTGTAAAGGTTGAGTTCTTATAAAGTTTATGCTTAGGGTTAAGAGAAGATTGGAATCCAACAAGAGTAGAGAGTTTAGGAGAGACTACTCAAGCACAAGGTAAGTAAATTCCACTCAAAATCCAACTCAAGCTAAAATTTAAGAATTCAAGTGAGTAGAGATTTATTTTAAATATGCATATGTTGTGATTATTGAGAAATTGAGATGAGATGTATGATGAATTATGCTTATTGTTGGATATATTTGAATATGAGAAGTATATGTGATGATTTGATGATGGGTTGAAATTGGAAGAATTGGAGAAATTTTTTTGGAAGTGTGTTTGCCATGTAGGTATGTGATGCTACAAGAGAGTTTTTCTCTCATTTTGGATGGTTTGAGAAATAAATAGAATGATAATTGAATTAGGGTTTGTTTATGCACAACTAATGTTTGATGAAATGCCTAAGTGAAAACTGCTGTCACAGTTGTGACTTTCTAAGTGATTTTTGGGCATCTTACAGATTGAACTGGGTTGAGACTAAAACGTAAAAGTTGTATCCCTGTCTCTAAGCTTTAAAACGAGATCAAAATCATAGCAATCTGATGTGTATAACTCAAGTTATGTCTTCTTGAGTGTGACCTGTGCAGAATGACGATCTTGATGCAATATTGCATTTGTGCATTTCATAAGTGCATTAAGTAAGAAACTTTAAGCATGAACCATCCTTATGCATTAATTTTGCATTAAGAAGTAGTTTGAGAAAGAGTAGAGAACTTTGTGAATGAGCTACTCTAAAAGTAAAGAGAATGAGAAAAATCTAAGAATGGGTTGGTGCTTTGTGAACTCCACCCGAAAGTTATGAAGAATGGGTTGGTGCTTTGTGAACTCCACCCGAAAGTCACGAAGAGTGGGTTGGTGCTTTGTGAACTCCACCCGGCCATGCCTCCGGTAAGATGAGGCCATGACATTCAAGTGAGAAAGAGTGAGAAACTATGAGAAAGAAGAGAGGAGCAGAATGCGTAGAAGTCACGAAGAGTGGGTGGGTCCTTTGTGATCTCCACTCAGCCAGGCCTCCGGTAAGATGAGGCCGTGACATACAACAGAAAGTTAATAGAAAAGAGAGTTGTGTGAAAGAGAAACATAAAAAGAAAATAAATGAGATGAGAAGTGTGTAAGGAAAGAATTAAGAGAAAGAGTTACGAGGATAGACGAGTAGAGGATTTACTTACTGAGCATTATTTTGTGCTCACCCCATTGTTTATCTTTGTGTTTGCAGGATCTAGGTGAGGACACAGTCGGATAGGCGTCGGCAAGCGAGGAGCAATAGCTATACTGTCCACTATTTTTGATAACTTTTACAGATGATACCTTACTTTGTATAAAGAATGATTATATGTATTAAAAGAAAATTTCGGGCCCATTTACTTTTGCCAATATAAATGCATTTTACTTTATGTATTTCTATGAGCAACCTAGTATGAAGCATTTATTACATTCCTAGACAGGGGGAGTTAGTAGAAAACCTTGGAAGGTATCAAAAATTGGTTGGTAAGCTGAATTATCTCACGACCACCAGACCAGATATCTCCTTTGCAGTTAGTGTGGTTAGCCAATTTCTCCAGGCCCCATGTAGTGGTCATTGGGACATAGCAGTTCGCATTCTCAAGTATATTAAAGGAGCTCCAAGACAAGGCTTGCTATATGAAAAATAGGGGTCATTCTCAAATTGTTGGGTATTCTGATACTGATTGGGTAGGGTCTCCATTAGATAGACGATCTACTTCTGGATACTGTATCATGATTGGAGGTAATCTAATATCTTGGAAGAGTAAGATGCAAGATGTAGTAGCTAGATCAAGTGCAGAGGAAGAATATCAGGCTATGGCTCTTGCGACCTGTGAGCTCATCTGGTTGAAACAACTTCTTCAAGAATTTGGGTGTAGTGAAGTGAAGCAGATGAAACTAATATGCGACAATCAAGTTGCTTTGCATATTGCCTCAAATCTAGTCTTTCACGAAAGAACAAAGCATATATAGGTTGATTGTCATTTTATTCGATAGAAGATTGAATCCGGATGCACTGTCACCAGTTTTGTCAACTCAAATGACCAGCTAGCAGATGTTCTTACTAAATCTCTTAGAGGTTCCCGAATTGGATTCATTTGTAACAAGGTTGGAACATATGACATATATGCTCGAGCTTGAGTGGGAGTGTTAAAATATATTATGAAAATAGAGATATTATTTCCTAGATTGACTGTTAAGATATATTAAGAAAATAGAGATAGTATATTGATTTATGTAAATATGGTAGACTAATATTGTGTGTATATCCTTGATTATTTAGGATCAATTCTTTCCTAATTCATGTAACTTGTACATTGTATAAGTTCCCCACTTGCTTGGGGAAATAATCAAGCAACATATTTCAGATTCGGATTAAGCTCCTCTAACAGCCT
This sequence comes from Pistacia vera, assembly GCF_008641045.1. Classification (NCBI taxonomy): domain Eukaryota; kingdom Viridiplantae; phylum Streptophyta; class Magnoliopsida; order Sapindales; family Anacardiaceae; genus Pistacia; species Pistacia vera. The sequence goes on from NW_022196240.1 coordinate 209,099, forward strand.
CCTNAGAATGGCCACCATATGTGCTCATAGGGTTCTCACTATCAAGATTTGAAACACTTGATACCCTCGTCACGGTTCTACCATTCTAAGGACATATATCAATACATATTGCAATAATAATGATTTACGCGATATAGAATAAAATGCCTTTTTATTGACTAATGAACATTATTACAAAGAGTCAATTCTACAATAATTGATTGGCTCTAGGGCATCTACTCTAACAGAACCTAACCTGAATTAGGCTGACTATGAGACTTACTCATTCTTATAGGACTAGGCTGACCTATAGGAAACTAGGTGACTTTGAACTTTGACCTGGACTGGGAGACTACTGAGACTGACTCAAGTATGGTTGTAAGGGTAACACTACTTCCCACGAATGACCTTCATAATCTCTCAAATTCTCCCCTAAAGGGAAGTGGGAAAGAATGGATGTGACTAAAAAAATGTAACATCACTAGAGACATATAATTTTCTCTTTACAGAACAATAACACTAATAGTCTTTCTGTGTGGGAGAATATCCAAGCAAGATACATTTAATGGCCCTAGAGTCTAGCTTTCCTCTATTAGGAGACATAACATGTACAAATGCAGTACATCCAAATACCTTTAAGGGTAAAGTATTTAGGATGCTACAACTAGGAAAGATCTTTAGCAAAGTCTCAATAGGTGTATGAAAATCAAGAATTCTAGTAGGTAATCTATTTATCAAATATGCAATTGTTAAAATCGCATGACTCCAAAAATACTAAGGTACATTCATGGTAAACATTAAGACTCTAGCTACCTCTAATAGGTGCCTATTCTTTCTTTTATCTATCCCATTTTGTTGAGGGGTATTAACACAAGAGCTTTGATGTACAATCCCGTGATGTAACAGGTAGTTTCCTAGGATAGAGTGAAAATATTCCTTACCATTATCAGTCCATAAAACCTGGATTTTTTTCTTGAAACTGAGTTTCAACCATTGAATGAAAGTTTTTGAACAATTGACCTGCTTCAAACTTGTTTTTCATCAAGTATACCCAACATACTCTAGTGTGATCATCAATAAACGTAATGAACCACTTAGACCCGTTACAATATTTGTAACTCCAGATTGCCCCCAATATCACTATGAATTATTAAAAAGCCTATACTCTTATTTTATGAGCTAATAGATAGACTTGGTTTATTTTGCAAGTTGACAAGTTTCACACTTAAAAGAAAATAAACTTTTATTTCTGAATAACATGGGTACAATTTTGTAAATAAGGAAGCTAGGGTTCCTAGTCTACTCTTATATCAGCCTATTGTGTTTTAAAAACTACTCCACTACCTCTGGTTTAAATGTATAGCTTCATATATGCCATAATTTCATTAGAGTATCAGTAACTTCAAAGTTTAAGTTAAAAAATAAACGTCATGGATTTTCAACTAGCATGACCCCTAGAGATACTGTCATTATATCATTTACATATGATTTGGAAAAATTATTCAGATGACATATTAAACCATTATGATTCTAGTGCCCAGTAACAGTTGACCTATTGCAAGGCTACTCTCTAAATATTCTCAGTTGCAGAGCATGATTCTATATTAGAGTTCAAAAGAGCTCCCATAAATTGCCCTCCTTGATTACAACATTTTAAGTACCTTGACTTAAGCCATTTGTCTGGTTTCAACTTCCATCATTGCAAAAAGAAATAAAGAAAGAAATGTTTGCATTGCGATGACAAATATCATTGATTAATAAAGTTGCATCGTATACTACTAAAAGCAACATTTTCAAAAATGATCCAATTTTCAAAAAACCAGTTTAGAAACATTCAATTCAAATTCTGTCCATAAATCAATCTATATATATTGAAAGCAATTTATGTAAAAGATTATACCTCAAAGTTTTCCCACTAAATCTTTTACTGTAACATCTCTTGTAGATGGACCTAGTTTCGTTTAAATGTCCAAATCAATTTCCATAGCTATATAACCTTGCTAGGCTTCCAACATTGACTTGCTGCATAGACAAAAGCAGTTATATGGAAAAATACAAGATGAATCATAAATCAATCATATTGACTATAAAGATAAGAAAAGAGAAAGGATGAATGGGCAACCATCTTAACCAGCTCTCCCAAACCCTAAGCTGTAGCCAAATTTAGCTCCAAATGAGCCCAATAAGCATACAAATAGCAAACCATCTGTACTCTTCATCTGCTGAGATAAGTAATTTGTTGCGCGTTGAAAGGAAAAAACTGTACATTAATACTCATATAGATATACATCCAATCATACAAAGCCTGCAATTTCGATGGTACACTAAAGAGACATCAGGCTATTGTTTATAACACAAATATGAAGACAACTTATACAACAACGATGTACCAGTTGATATACATGCAATTTTATAAATTCACAGATCCATAAGATATCTTCCGTGCATGCAACTCCCTGCTGAATGAGATTTTTTTTGCAAAGGGCACTATTCCATGACAAAACAATTAACAAGGTACATCTAGCAATTAGAAAAACTCATCTTGGAGTATGAGACTTATGCACTGTAATTCTACTAAAGTGGTCATAATGGTACTATAACAACACACTAAATGAAGTAATTAAGACTTTTCTTCGGACTCTAGGGTGAAGCACTTGATACACATTCGTAGATCTATACCTGGACCTGAAGAGTAGACTAGCTACAAGGCCACATTTTCTTCATCCAAAATTCATCATGAATGAGCATCTACAAATGTCTTGAGAAGCTTCAAGTCTTGACATCGATAAACAATTTTAACAAGGAAAATGAACAGTATACATATGTGAACCTGAAAGGTTTCCCTTATCAATGAAAATTATTTCATCCTCTTCTACTCCAGGCAAAATGTTTCATCCAAAACATCCACTTGATGAGGAATAGTTTAAGTACTGAAACAAAGAGGCCCAATTACAAAGATCTTAATCCATAAATGTAGATGAACACTAACAAGTTACAAAGCATTAAGTCACCTGCAAATTAGAGAAAATAATACTTTACCTCCTCAATGGTCGAAAAAGTCCATAGAAGGGACTTCTCAAAGACCTGAACATGATATGAAATTTTTTATAAACAACAAGAGTAAACCTCTATATTTTAATAGGAGTAGAATGAAATTCACACTAAATTTTGTGAAACTTTATTACTATTAAGCTACTTATAACAATCTCTTATAATTCACAACAAATGAAGGGTAACAACTGAAACTTACAGCATATACCCTTTTTCTTAGGCGCATGACAACATTCCAAAACGAAAGATAGAACCCAAAGATCACCAACCCAAGGACAATTTTCCTAGCCGTGGAATGAACATCCCGCACAATATTTCCTACCTGAAGGCAAAAAGAGATGATTAATTGCTAAAATTACAAATACTTGAAACTAAAGAATTGAAAAGAGAATATAATTGAAACTTCAAGGTTTTATCCAAATAGCGAGTATAATCAAGCCACATCTCACTTGATACGGTAACTCAGTAATACGCTCATAGAGAAGTTAACACGGCTAGATCTCCAGAAAACTGATCAAACTTCAAGTAGATCTGCAAAAATTTCAAATTAAATAATAGTATTAACACTTTAAAGAAGGAAAAAAAAAAAAAAAAGGTAACCTATTGCCACATGCAAGTTCTTATGCAACCCCCACCCTTAGGAAAGAAGAAGAAAAGAAAGAAGATCTAAGTTTACATAAACTGATTACTTATTGTTAAAATATATTAGGAAAATAGAGATATATTTCCTAGATTGACTGTTAAGATATATGGAAAATAGAGATAGTATATTGTTTTTGTAAATATGGTAGACTAATATTTTGTGTATATCCTTGATTATTTAGGATCAATTCTTTCCTATTCATGTAGCTTGTACATGTACAATTCCCATCTTGCTTGGGGAATATCAAGCAACATTTTCACAAAAACTGTTGTTTCATGGTATTAGAGCCAGGTTGGTTCTTGGCCTTCTTCTTCGTCTAAATCCATCTATTTCAGAAACCCTAAAACATATCTTTAAGGAGCGCCCCTGGTTCGTCAACATCTTCTAGTTCTTCTCAGGGCGTCGTTTCCTCCAGTTCTTCCTTCTTGTTGGTGATTCACCTTTGTGGGGTGTTCTATCGTTTTGGATTTATCTCTCACTTCTCTTGATTACAATGGCAAAAGCTTCAAAATCAGGTGATATCAAACCATTCTTCTCTTATTTCTAGTTCTCAAACAACTACTACAGTCAAGCTTCAGGGTAGTAGTATTTATGAGTCAGGGGCTGCTTCAGTAGAGTTATGGTTTATGGGGTAGGTTATGATATCACTTAAGTAAAACATCCACTGATATTTCTACTACTGAGAGGGCAGTTGGTTAAAGTGATGCTCAATTATGTAGTCTCTTTTGGCACTCTTTAGACCCTAGACTGCTTAATTTGTTTCAATCTTGTAAAATTGTTGTAAGTGACTGCAAAGCCAAAACTTTGTATACGAATGATGTGTAAAGAATATAAAGTAGTTGTTTTTGATATTGTCCACCTTCACAAAATAATCAAGATATGAGAGCTATTTAGGGTAGATAGAGACTTTAAAAGATCAATTTGATTCCTTATGCTAGTATCTGATAGTACCACTGAACAAGAGAGACAACGTGAAAAATTCTTCATGGTCCTAGCCTTAATCAGACTACGATCTAACCTTGGTTCTGTTCGAGATAAATTTTAGCTAGCCTTACCATACCATCTTTGGAATAGTATTTGCTCGATTACTACGTCTTTCTTTAAACCTAGGCGATACAATGAGGTTGAGACATCTGTATTAGCTGTTCGGTAGGAATCAGCAAGGACGGTGGTTCTTGAAAGGAAAAGGAAAGGGATCTAGACCACATTGCACCTATTGTGACAAGAACGGCCACAACCAAGACACTTGTTGGGCTTTGCTTAGGAGCCACCACGTCAATCTTCTAATCGCTCACTGCTCTGTGGCTCAAGCAACTGGAGATGGACTCCTTCCCTTACCTGATGCTAAAGACCAACTACCTAACTCCATTACATTGTCTGGGCTGATTACAATGAGTATCTTCAGCATCAACGTCAAGCAACAGTCATCCTCATCTGCGCCTCTTAACTAGTAATTCCTTTGCCTATTGAGTTGACCTCCTCCACTGGCCATGGATTTTGGATTCCGGAGCATCTAACCACATTTCTAGTAATAAAAATCTTTTATCTCAAATGACCTCTTCTCCCCTTTATCAAAAATTACTCTTGCTAATGGTTACAGACTATGGTCAAAGGGATAAAAGAAGCTCAACACTTCCTTCCTCATTTCTTTAAACTCAATCTTATTCACCCTTGAATGCCATATAATCTGATTTCTATTATAAGTTAACCAAATATCTTAACTATTCTGTCACCTTTTTTGCTGCCTCTATTGTGGTGTAAGATCGGAACATAGGTCAGACGATTGAATAGGACATGAATCACTGGACTGTGCCACGTCTCCGATCCAAATCACCAGTTGCCTCCACCTCCGCTACATCTACCGACATTCTTCATAGCCGTCTTGGTTTACCAGTCTGACAAATTTCAGAAATTAGTACCTAGTCTGTCTACATTATCTTCTTTTAATTGTGAGTCATGTCAACTTGGAAAACAAACTAGAGCTTCCTTTCCCAAGTGAGTCAATATAGGGCCATCTCAATGTTTGATATTGTTCACCAGACGATCTAAGGTCCTAGTCGTGTCAGTTCAACTTTGGTTTCTTTATTTTATTATTTTAGATGACTATTCTCGTTATACTGGGGTATTATTAATGAAACTTGTTCTGAGTTTTTTTTCTATCTTTCAATATTTTTGTGCTGAGATTCGTAATCAATTTAGTTTTTCTATTAAGATTTTGTGTAGTGATATGCTAGGGAATATCTATCTTCTCCTCTTACTAAGTGTATGTCTTCTCAGGGATAATTCACAGACCTCATGTGCCTATACTCCTTAGCATAATAGGGTCGCCGACACAAAAATCTTCATCTTGTTGAATGACCCGTACCTTACTTATACATCATCATGTTCTTTTTTCGATTTTGAGGGGATGTAGTTCTCACCGCCTATTACTTGATTAACTGTATGCCTTCTTCTGTCTTGCAACATAAGAGTCCTCACTCCATTCGTTTCCTGTAAAGACCCATACCTAATACATTTATGGGTGTTTAGTTGCATTTACTTTGTTCATGATCATACTCTAGGCAAAGACAAATTATAGCCTAAATCCGTTAAGTGTATCTTCTTAGGATATTCTCGTCTCCAAAAAGGTTATCGTTGCTATGACCCACCACCAGCAAATATTTTGTTTCTGCAGATGTAACTTTCTTGATGAACATCTCCATACTTTTCTGAAAACACCATCAATAGCAATCTTATCCCTGCCACCTCACCTACCATCCCATCCCTCCTTCCTCGTCGATGATCGTCTGATGCGTGTTTCCTACACATGCAATATGTAGCAAGTATACTAATCGCCAAGTAATATACTGATGAGTAGAGTATCGTTCCATAGGATTGTAAGCAAAGCACTGAGTTTCCTAATGTTATCTAATTGAAGCAATCGAATTCTTTGGATTGGTGGGAGCAAATTCTAATTAAAAACAACAATTGAAATTTAAACTAAGATTCAAACTTAATTAAGAAGCATATGAAAACACGGAATATCAATTCAAGTAAACGGGTGGGGTTTTGACTTCATTTGGATTTTTATGGTTAAACCTAAAATTACACTACACTCACATTCATACGCAATGGTTGTAAATCGAACCACTAATATGTAACATACCCTCTCGGGCTATATCTTCCTATTCTCCTTATTAACCTTCCGCACACCAACAATTTGAAGATTAATAATCAACTCATTAAGCAAAAGAATCCTATAATGATTTCATTAATTCTTGAATCTATCTCTAGCATCCAATACATAATGGTGATTACCCAGAAGCCTAACATGATTCATTTCAATCTCACTCACCATGTTCATCACATACAACATTAAAATCAGAGTAACACACACCAAAGCATATTCATATGAAAATAACACAATCAAACCCTTAACCCATTAAAATCCAAACTACCATCAAAACCCTAACCCAAAATAGATTAGTTCATAGCTAAATCAATAATACAAAAACGAAAATCGATAAACAAGTTCTAACATGAAATGATAAATGAGATAAAAGATTAGAAATCTCCCCAAAAGATGAATCCTCTAGTTAGAAATCGAATCTTCTTCCTTTTACAAACCAAATCGCTCAAAGTTCTTAGAAAAGTGCAAAAGTGGCTAAACCTAAAACAAAAACGAAGACCCTGGGCAAAAAGACTAAGTTTTTCTTTTATACTTCGTCCAAATAACCTAGCCAAACACGCACAGCACGAAACTGTGCGTTTAACAAAACTGAAATAAGTGACTGTCGTCGCGGCGAAGAATGAAGCAGACACGCTCGTCCCTGGCTTACTTCGCCGCAGCAAAGACAATTCCTTCGCCGGGGCGAAGCTTCTTGAAGAGTTCTGAAATTACAGAACTACCACTTTGCTTGCTTCTTCATTTGATTCTTTGATTCTCAGTGCTCTCCCTTGGAAACAAGCTTCATCGTGCTTTATCCTGCTCCGGAACTCTCCTATCTTCTGAGATCCGCTAATTTCTGAGACAAAAATATCTAATTTTGTCCTTATTTGCTCCAATTGTCCATTTTAACCTGAAATACGAAAAGTAAAGAATTAAGCAACAATTCAGGTCAAAATGCACTAGAAAGTACCTGAAATCCGACAAAAAGGTATAATTAAAAGTGTATAATTCACGGATTATCATCGTCCTTCTCTCCAAGTTTATTCTTGTCATCCTCGTCCTTCTACTAATCCTAATAGTACTTCCCTTCTTGATACAGGTACCTCGGTCAATCCTGATGACCCATCTCATGTTCCTCCGTCGCCTGCTCCGGTCATGTCTCCTGCAGATGAGGCAACTTCTCCACTTGCCCTTCGCAAAGGTATTCGATCTTCTCGAAACCCACAACCTATTTATAATTTTCTTAGTTATGATTGTTTATCTCCATTTTATTTTGCCTTTATTTCAAACCTATCTTCTATCCCTATACCTAACACTGTTAGCGAGGCAATGACACATCAAGGGTGGAGAGCTACCATGATTGAGGAGATGACTGCTCTAGATCATAATGGTACTTGGGAGTTGGTTTCCTTATTTCCAGGCAAGACTATTGTTGGGTGTCATTGGGTTTACACTATTAAGATTGGTTCTGATGGCAAAGTTGATCGGCTAAAGGCTCGCCTTGTGGCAAAGGGGTGCACTCAGATCTATGGGCTCGACTACAGTGATACCTTCTCTCTTGTTGCTAAGATTACTTCGGTACACCTCCTTATCTCTTTAGCGGCCATGTATCAATGGCCTCTTCATCAGTTGGATATTAAAAATGCCTTATTGCATGGTAAACTTGCCGAGGAAGTGTATATGGAGCAACTGCCAGGGTTTGTCGCTCAAGGGGAGTCAGGATTTGTATGTCGTCTACGCCAGTCTTTATATGGTCTCAAGCAGTCACCTAGAGCATGGTTTGGACGGTACAGTTCTGTGATTCAACAGTTTGGGACGTCGCGAAGTACAGCTGATCATTCAGTATTGAGAATGACTGACTCATTCTTATAGGACTAGGCTGACCTATACGAAACTAGGTGACTTTGAACTTTGATCTAGACTAGGAGACTATTGAGAATGACTCAAGTGTGGTTGAAAGGGTAACACTACTTCCCAAGAATGACCTTCACAATCTCTCAAATTCTCCCCTGAAGGGAAGTGGGAAAGAATGGATGTGACTAAAAAAATGTAACATCACTAGAGACATATAATTTTCTCTTTACAGGGCAATAACACTAATAGTCTTTCTGTGTGGGAGAATATCCAAGCAAGATACATTTAATGGCCCTAGAGTCTAGCTTTCCTCTATTAGGAGACATAACATGTACAAAAGCAATACATCCAAACACCTTTAAGGGTAAAGTATTTAGGATCCTACAACTAGGAAAGATCTTTAGCAAAGTCTCAAAAGGTGTATGAAAATCAAGAATTCTAGTAGGTAATCTATTTATCAAGTATGCAACTGTTAAAATTGCATGACTCCAAAAATACTGAGGTACATTCATGGTAAACATTAAGACTCTAGCTACCTCTAATAGGTGCCTATTCTTTCTTTCAACTATCCTATTTTGTTGAGGGGTATTAACACAAGAGCTTTGACGTACAATCCCGTGATGTAACAAGTAGTTTCCTAGGATATAGTGAAAATATTCCTTACCATTATCAGTTCGTAAAACTTGGATTTTTTCTTGAAACTGAGTTTCAACCATTGAATGAAAGTTTCTGAACAATTGACCTGCTTCAAACTTGTTTTTCATCAAGTATACCCAACATACTCTAGTGTGATCATCAATAAACGTAATGAACCATTTAGACCCTAAAAAATTTGTAACTCTAGATGGCCCCCAAATATCACTATGAATTATTAAAAAAGCCTAGAACTCTTATATTTATGAGCTAGATATATATACTTGGTGTTTTTTGTAAGTTGACAAGTTTCACACTTAAAAGAAAATAAACTTTTATTTCTGAATAACAATGGGTACAATTTTAGTAAATAAGGAAAGCTAAGGTGTCCTAGTCTACTCTTATATCAGCCTATTGTGTTTCAGAAACTACTCCACTACCTATGGTTTAAATGTAACTGCTTCATTATGCCATAATTTCATCAGAGCATTAGTAACTCCAAAATTTAAAGTTAAAAAAATAAACGTCATGGATTTTCAACTAGCATGACCCCTAGAGATACTGTCATTTATCATTTATGTATGATTTGGAAAAACTATTCAAAATGACATATTAAACCATTATGATTCTGGTGACCAAGTAATAGGTTGACCTATTGCAAGGCTACTCTTTAAATATATTTTCAGCTGCAGAGCATGATTCTATATTAAGAGTTCAAAAGATCTCCATAAATTGCCTTACTTGATAAACAACATTTTAACAACCTTGACTTAAGCCATTTGTCTGGTTTCAACTTCCATCAGTTGCAAAAAGAGAATAAAGAAAGAAATGTTTGCATTGCAGATGACAAATATCAATTGATTAAATAAAACTGCATCGTATACGACTACAAGCAACAATTTTCAAAAAAAAAAAAAAAAAAATAAGGAAAAAACCAGTCTAGAAACATTCAACTTCAAATTCTGTCCATAAATCAATCTAGTATAATTGAAAGCAAGTATTGTAAAAGAATTATACCTCTGAAGCTGTCCCACTAAATCTTTTACTGTAGCATCTCCTATAGATGGACCTAGCTTCATTTAAATGTCCCAAATCAATTTCCATAGCTATATAACCTTGCTAGGCTTCCAACATTGACTCGCTGCATAGAAAAAAAGCAAGTTATATGGAAAAGATACAAAGCTGAATCATAAATCAATCATATTGAACTATACAGGATAAGAATAAGAAAATGATGAATGGGCCAAACCAGATCTTAACTAGGCTCTCCCAAACACCTAGAGCTGCAGCCAAATTTAGCTCCAAACGAGCCCAATAAGCATACAAATGTAGCAAACCATCTGTATTCTTCATCTGCTGAGATAAGTAATCTTATGCGTGCTGAAAGGAAGAAACTGTACAGTTAAGTATTCAAGTATATATAATACATCCAATCATACAGAGCCTGCAATTTCGATGGTACACTAAAGAGACATCAGGCTAATTGTTTATAAACACAAATATAAAAGACAACAATTATACAACAATGATGTACCAGTTGAATATGACATGCAAATTTTATAAATTCACAGATCCATACAAATATCTTCTGTGCATGCAACTCCCATGCTGAATGAGAAATTTTTTAGCAAAGGACACTATTCCATGACAAAACAATTAACAAAGGTAACAATCTAGCAATTATCAAAAGTCATCTTGGAGTACCGAGACTTATGCACTGTAATTTCTACATAAAGTGGTCATAATGGTACTATAACAACACACTAAATGAAGTAAATTAATAGACTTTTCTTCGGAGTCTAAGGGTAGAAGCACTTGATACACATTCGTAAGAGATCTATGCTTGGACCTTGAAAGAGTAGACTAGCTACAAGGTCCACATTTTCTTCATCCAAAATTCATCATGAATAGAGCATCTACAAATGTCTTGAGAAGCTTCAAGTTCTTGACATCGAGTACAAACAATTTTAACAAGGAAAAATGAACATATACATATGCAAACCTAAAAGGTTTCCCTTATCAATGGAAAATTTAGTTCATCCTCTTCTGCTCTAGGGAAAAGGATTCTTCGTCTCAAACCATCCACTTGAGTGAGGAATAAGTTTAGGTACTGAAACAAAGAGGGCCCAATTAACAAAGATCTTTAATGCATAAAATGTAGATGAAACAATAGCAAGTTACGAAGAGCAGTAAGTCAAGCCTGCAAATTAGAGAAAAGAATATCTTTACCTCCTCAATGGTCGAAAAAGTCCATAGAAGGGACTTCTCAAAGACCTGAATATGATATCAAAATTTTTTTAAACAACAAGAGTAAACCTATATATTTGTAAAAGGAGTAGAATGAAATTTCAACACTAAAGTTTGTGAAACTTCATTGCTCTTAAGCTACTTATAACAATCTCTTATAATTCGCAACAGATGAAGGGTAACAATTGAAACTTACAGTAGATATCTTTTTCTCAGGTGCACGGCAATGTTCCAAAGCGAGCAAAGATTGAACCCAAAGATCACCAACCCAAGGACAATTTTTCCTAGCCCTGGAATGAACACCCCGCACAATATTTCCTAGCTGAAGGGAAAAAGAGATTATTAATTGCTAAAATTACAAATACTTAAAACATAAAGAATTGAAAAGAGAAAATATGAGTGAAACCTTCAAGGTTTTATCCAAATAGCGAGTATAATCAAGCCACATATCGCTTGATACAGGAAACTCAGTAATAGAATGTTCATAGAGAAGTTGAACACAGGCTGGATCTCTAGAAGACTGATCAAACTTCAAGTAGATCTGCAAAAATTTCAAATTAAAATAATAGTATTAACACTTTAAACAAGGAAAAAAAAAAAGTAACCTATTGTCACATTGCAAGTTCTTATGCAACCCCCCACCTCTAGGACAAGAAGAAGAAGAGAAGATCTAAAGTTTACATAAACTGGTTACTTATTGTTAAAATATATTAGGAAAATAGAGATATTATTTCCTAGATTGACTATTAAGATATATTTGGAAAATAGAGATAGTATTTGATTTGTGTAAATATGGTAGACTAATATTGTGTGTATATCCTTGATTATTTAGGATCAATTCTTTCCTAATTCATGTAACTTGTACATTGCCAATTCCCATTGATTTGTGTAAATATGGTAGACTAATATTGTGTGTATATCCTTGATTATTTAGGATCAATTCTTTCCTAATTCATGTAACTTGTACATTGCAAATTCCCATCTTGCTTGGGGAAATAATCAAGCAACATATTTCACAAACACTGTTGTTTCATGGTATTAAAGCCAGGTTGGTTCTTGGCATTCTTCTTCTTCTTCTTCTAAATCCATCTATTTTAGAAACCCTAAAACATATCTTTAAAGGAGGTGCTCCTCTTTGCTTTTGGGGAGTTTATTTCTCGATTCTCCTAGTTTGTTGGCATTTTCTAGTTCTTCTCAGGCGATCGATTTCTTCTAGTTCTTCCTTCTTGTTGGTGATTCAACTCTAACAGAGGGTGTTTCTATTGTTTTGGATTTATCTCTCACTTCTCTTGATTACAATGGCAGAAGCATCAAAATCTGGTGATATCAAACCATTCTTCTCTTTTATTTCTAGTTCTCCAACAAGTACTACAGTCAAGCTTCAGGGTAGTAGTAATTATGTGTCATGAGCTGCTTCAGTAGAGTTTGGTTTATGGGGCAGGGTTATGATGATCACTTAAGTAAAACATCCACTGATATTTCTACTACTGAGAGGGCTAGTTTGGTTAAAGTTGATGCTCAGTTATGTAGTCTCCTTTGGCACTCTTTAGACCCTAAACTGCTTAATTTGTTTCAATCTTTTAAAACTTGCTGTAAGGTCTAGACCAAAGCCAAAACTTTGTATACGAATGATGTGCAAAGAATATATAGAGTTGTTTATGATATTGTCCACCTTCAACAAAATAATCAAGATATAGAGAGCTATTTAGGGCAGATAGAGACTTTAAAAGATCAATTTGATTCCTTTATGCCAGTATCTGATAGTACCACTGAACAAGAGAGACAACGTGACAAATTCTTTATAGTCCTAGCCTTAATCGGACTACGATCTAACCTTGGATCTGTTCGAGATCAAATTTTAGCTAGCCCTACCATACCATCTTTGGAAGATGTATCTGCTTAATTATTGCGTCTTTCTTTAAACCTAGGCGATACTAATGAGGTTGAGACATCTGTATTAGCTGTTCAGGTAGGAAATCAACAAGGACAAAGTGGTTCTCAAAAAGGAAAATGAAGGGGATCTAGATCACATTGCGCCTATATTGACAAGAACGGCCACAACCGAGACACTTGTTGGGCTTTGCATGAGAGGCCACCACGTCAATCTTCTAATCGATCCACCGCTCATGTGGCTCAAGCAACTGGAGATGGACTCATTCCCTTACCCAATGCTAAGGACCAACAACCCAACTCCATTACATTGTCTAGGGCTTATTACAATGAGTATCTTCAATATCAAGCAGTCAAGCTACAATCATCCTCATCTAGCGCCTCCCAAACTGGTAATTCCTTTGCCTATCTAAGCTAGACCTTATCCATTGGCCCATGGATTTTGGATTCCGAGCATCTAACCACATTTTTGGTAATAAAAATCTTTTATCTCAAATTACATCTTCTCTCACTTTATCAAAAATTACTCTTGCTAATGGTTCACAGACTATGGTCAAAGGGATAGGAGAAGCTCAACCACTTCCTTCCATTTCTTTAAACTCAATCTTATTCGCCCTTGAATGTCTATATAATCTAATTTCTATTAACCAAATATCTTAACTGTTGTGTCACCTTTTTTGCTAACTCTAGTGTGGTGCAGGATCGGAACACAAGTCAAATGATCAGAACAGGACATGAATCACGTGGATTGTACCACCTCTCCGATCCAAATCTGCCAGTTGCCTCCACCTCCGCTGCATCTGCGGACATTCTTCATAGCCACATTGGTCATGTAAGTCTTACCAAATTTCAAAAATTAATACCTAGTTTGTCTACATTATCTTCTTTTAATTGCGATTCATGTCAACTTGGAAAACAAACTAGAGCTTCCTTTCTCAAGCGAGTCAATAATAGGGCCATCTTAATGTTTGATATTGTTCACACAGACATCTGAGGTCCTAGTCGTGTCAGTTCAACTTTGGGTTTCGATTATTTTATTACTTTTATAGATGACTATTCTCGTTATACTTGGGTATTTTTAATGAAAACTCGTTCTAAATTTTTTTCTATCTTTCAAAATTTTTGTGCTGAGATTCATAATCTATTTGGTGTTTCTATTAAGATTTTGCGTAGTGATAATGCTAGGGCATATCTATCTTCTCTCTTTACCAAGTATATGTCTTCTCGGGGTATTATTCACCAGACCTCATGTGCATATACTCCTCAGTAGAATGGGGTCACCGAACGCAAAAATCTTCATCTTATTGAAACAGCCCATACCTTACTTATACATCATCATGTTCCTCTTCGATTTTGGGGGGATGCAATTCTCAACGCCTGTTACTTGATTAACTGTATGCCTTCTTCTGTCTTGTAACATAAGAGTCCTCAATCCATTCTGTTTCCTGGTAAAGACCCATACCTAATACATTTACAGGTGTTTGGTTGCATTTGCTTTGTTAATGATCACACTCCAGACAATGACAAATTACAGCCTAAATCTGTTAACTGTATCTTCTTAGGATATTCTCGTCTCCAGAAAGGTTACCGTTGCCATGACCCAACCACCAAAAAATATTTTGTTTCTGCAGATGTAACTTTCTTTGAGACATCTCCATACTTTTTTGAAAACACTGTCAATAGCAATCTTATCCCCGCCACCTTACCTATTCCCATCCCTCCTTCCTCGTCAATGGATCATCCTCCTCTCCAAGTTTATTCTCGTCGTCCTCGTCCTCCTACTAATCCCAATGGTACTTCCCTTCTTGATACAGGTACCTCGGTCAATCCTTATGACCTATCTTTTTTTCTTCTGTTGTCTGTTTCGGTCATGTCTCCTACAGACAAGGCAACTCCTCCACTTGCCCTTTGCAAAGGTATTCGATCTTCTCGAAACCCACATCCTATTTATAATTTTCTTAGTAATGATCATTTATCTCCATTTTATTCTACCTTTATTTCAAACATGTCTTCTATCCCTATACCTAACATTGTTAGCATGGCATTGGCACATCCAAGGTAGAGAGCTACCATGATTGGGGAAATGACTGCTCTCGATCATAATGGTACTTGGAGTTGGTTTCCTTACTGCCAGGCAAGACTGTTGTTAGGTGTCATTGGGTTTACACGGTTAAGATTGGTCCTGATGGAAAAGTTGATCAGCTGAAGGCTCGCCTTGTTGCAAAGGGGTACACTCAGATCTATGGGCTCGACTATAGTGATACCTTCTCTCCTGTTACTAAGATTACTTCGATACGCCTCCTTATCTTTTTAGCAGCCATGTATCAATGGCCTCTTCATCAGTTGGATATTAAAAATGTCTTCTTGCATGGTAAACTTGTCGAGGAAGTTTATATGGAGCAACCGCCAAGGTTTGTTGCTCAAAGGGAGTCAGGATTTGTGTGTCGTCTACGTCGGTCTTAATATGGTCTCAAGAAGTCACCTAGAGCATGGTTTGGATGGTTTAGTTCTGTGATTCAACAGTTTGGGATGTCGCGAAGTATAACTGATCATTCAACATTTTTCTGCCGTAATGATCATGGTAAATTTATATACTTGGTTGTCTATGTTGATGACATTGTCATAACAGGTAACGACCAAGATGGGATTTCTCAACTAAAGCAGCATCTATTTAGCCACTTTCAAACCAAGGACTTGGGGAAGCTAAAGTATTTTCTGGGGATTTAGGTAGCACAGTCGAAGGCTGGTATTGCTATATCACAAAGGAAGTATGCCTTGGACATTCTTGAGGAGACAGGTATTTTAGATTGTAAGCCTGTAGATTCTCCTATGGATCCCAATGTCAAACTTGTTCCTGGATAGGGGGAGACATTAGAAGACCCTAGAAGGTATCGAAAATTGGTTGGTAAGCTGAATTATCTCACGATCACCAGACCAGATATCTCCTTTGCAGTTAGTGTGGTTAGCCAATTTCTCCAGGCCCCATGTAGTGGTCATTGGGATGCAATAGTTCGCATATCAAGTATATTAAAGGAGTTCCAAGAAAAGGCTTGCTATATGAAAATAGGGGTCATTCTCAAATTGTTGGGTATTCTAATGCTGATTAGGCAGGGTCTCCATTAGGTAGACGATCTAGTTCTGGATACTGTATCATGATTGGAGGTAATCTAATATCTTGGAAGAGTAAGAAGCAAGATGTAGTAGCTAGATCAAGTGCAGAGACAGAATATCAGGCGATGGCTCTCGTGACTTGTGAACTCATCTGGTTGAAACAACTTCTTCAAGAATTTGGGTGTAGTGAAGTGAAGCAAATGAAACTAATATGCTACAATCAAGTTGCTCTGCATATTGCCTCAAATCCAGTCTTTCATGAAAGAACAAAGCATATAGAGGTTGATTGTCATTTTATTCGATAGAAGATTGAAGTCGGATACATTTTCACTAGTTTTATCAACTCAAATGACCAGCTAGCAGATGTTCTTACTAAGTCTCTTAGAGGTTCCTGAGTCGGATACATTTGTAAAAAGCTTGGAACATATGACATATATGCTCCAGCTTGAGGCGAAGTGTTAAAATATATTAGGAAAATAGAGATATTATTTCCTAGATTGACTGTTAAGATATATTAGGAAATAAAGATAGTATATTGATTTATGTAAATAGGGTAGACTAATATTGTGTGTATATCCTTGATTATTTAGGATTAATTCTTTCCTAATTCATGTAACTTGTACATTGTATAAATTCCCATCTTGCTTGGGGAAATAATCAAGCAACATATTTCACATTAGGATTAAGCTCCTCTAACAACCTCCTTCATGTATAACATGGACAAAACTAAAACTAGGTGTTGGGCTCTAACAGAAGCATTCCTTCCGTATTTACTTCAAGATTGAGCTTAGTTGAGTTGACTTGGTATAGAAGCATTTAAAACATCAACAACAAAACTATGACAACAAAAATGTGCACAAAAGTTTTTAATTTTTCTTCTTTTTCACTTGGAGTAAGCAAAGTTTTATAGTGCTATGAAAATGAAGGTATAGACAGATAACATAAGAATACCTGAAAGGAAGCATAGAGTGTCGGAAGAAAAGGATGATCGAGTAATGACATGATTTCCCCTTCAGCACATACTTAGTGAACTTAACATCAGAACAAAGATTAAATATTACTCTCTGTACAAAAATGGCACTATGAAGCAATTATTTCTCTTTAGAGTTCTTTTATTTAAAAGTTGAGTTTGATCATACTATATATTCAGACCTTGCTACGATTTATCATTATAGATTTTTCCATTGCTTTCATAGCATACAGTTCGCTAGTCTCCTGCAGTTCCACCAGGTGAACGTTGCAACAAATACCATAGAATTTTAAGTAGAGAATAGAAATCTCTAATTTATGTACCACTGACTTAGTAATTAAACAACAGTCTTAGTAATATAGTGGCAGATATAAGAGACAAGATTTTGAAATGCAAGTAAATCTCCATGCACAAAGTATTACAGGAACTTAGAAACTCACCCTACTATTTTAGGCATAAATAAGCGCCTTATCCACACTGTCCAGGATTTTAAACTTAAATCTTGAATGTTGATTCCTTATTTAAGTTTGAGAAAACCAAATTATTTAAACCATACAGAATCCCTTTTTTTCTTTTATCTCTTCTTCCCTCTTCACCATAAAGACTCCATTTCAGTCCCCGCTAAGGAAGCTTATTTAAATTTCTTTTGGGTCTGGCTCTCCCCCAAACCCCTTCTACCTTTCTGATCTACTTTCAAATTTTAGTTCACGAAACAATGACACTAGAAGTTATCAATTGAATATAAAAAATTTATACTGAGACTTTGAGGAGTATGTATTTTCAACAGTGTATCATTTTTTGGGTTAAGTAAATCAAGGTAACATAATTTGATAATCTCAGGGATACTAAGCATGTGAGGGGAAAAAATTACCTGCCAGTATCACCACTGTTGATCAAGATGATAGTATGCTGGAAACTTAGGAAGTTGGTTCCATTTTTGTAATACTGGAGCTGCATATTCTGGCAACAAAATCTGGAGTTCTGTTACTGTTAGTTTCTACTGTAATGCCCCAGCATTTCTTTGATTATTATAATGTATACCTTAGGTGAATTCAGCAAAAAATATGCTGTGGATTAGGTGCTAATGTAATGTAATGTGATGTGCTTATAGTAGTTAGTAAAGTATGGCTGTTTAATTTTGATTGTAAGCCTACTGCAGAGTAGGTGTAACTACAGTGCAAACCATGCTTTATATTCTTTTTTTTTTGTTCAATGAAAGACAATTGCTGTATGAAACTTTTTTCAGTGTGTGTGCCAACATAACAGCTACATTTTTCCTTAGAATTCTCCAGCTCTAAAACCATCATTTGGTATCAGAGCCACCGTAATCCTCCAGACCAAAAAACCTTAACTCCCTTAAGATCTCCTCCATGGCAACAAATCCAGCACCTCTTTCTCCACCTATCTTCAATGGTGAGTAGTACCATGTTTGGGCTGTCAAAATGAAGACCTATTTGAGAGGCCATTCCTTATGGCAATATGTGGAGGAAGAGAGACAAATCCCTCAACTTGGAGCAAACCCAACACTGAATCAGATTAGGATACATGAAGAGGAGGTTGCAAATGCTCCAAGAGCACTCTCCTGCATCCATTCTACAGTAACTGACCAGGTCTTCTCCAGGATAATGGCATGTGATACTCCTAAAGAAGCTTGGGACAAGCTCAAGGAGGAGTTTAGGGGAAGTACCCAAACCAGAAACATGCAGATCCTAAACTTGAGGAGAGAGTTTGAAGTGCTCAAAATGCAAGAAACTGAAAATGTCAAGGAGTATTTGGATAGATTTATGAATGTTGTAAACAAGATTAAGCTACTTGGTGAGGAGTTGACTGATCAGCGGATTGTGGAGAAGGTTTTGGTTAGTTTACCCGAAAGATTTGAAGCAAAACTCTCCTCACTTGAAGACTCAAAAGACCTGTCCTAAATCAACCTAGCTGAACTTGTGCATTCCCTTCAAGCACAAGAACAAAGGAGGCTGCTGAGGTAGGAAGATTTGGATGACGGAGCTATGTTTGCAAGTCAATAAAGAAGGGATTTCAAGGGGAAAGCAGGAGGTACGCTGGAGAGAAGAAGGGGAAAGAAAAGCTGAGTAATCAAGGAGGAATGAATGTGGGTGTAGCAAGAACTTTTGCTACTTGTCCTCACTGTAGAAAAAAGAACCACTCTGAAAATAGATGTTGGTTCAGGCCTAGCATTCAATGTAGGTCTTGTAAAGAATTTGGGCACATTGAAAGAGTGTGTAAGAACAAAGGGAATCAGCAGGAACAACAAGCTCAAGCTGTGGAAAGTTCCCAGCACTCTCAGCAGATAGAAGAAAGTTTAGAGCAACTGTTTGTGGTATCTGAATGCATGGTTGCAAGCAGCCCTGACGTGTGGTTGATTGACAGCGGCTGCACCAACCATATGACCCTAAATGCCAGTAATTTCATGAGCCTAGATAAGGGTTACCAATCCAAGGTGAAAGTGGGAAATGGTGAACTGCTAGAGGTGAAAGGCAAAGGTGATGTTGCTATCCAAACCAAAATAGGTACTAAACTCATAGCTGATGTTTTGTTTGTGCCTAAAATCAGTTTGAGCCTACTTAGTGTAGGACAAATGTTAGAGAAAAATTATTCTTTGCATTTCAAGGACCTCACTTGTGTTATTTTAGAGAGTGATGGGACAGAATTGATGAAGGTTAGAATGCAAGGAAAATTTTTTCCTATAGAATGGGGAAAGCTTGTTTTTCAAAACCACTCAGCTAGGATAGATGATTCGGAGTTGTGGCATAGAAGATTTGGACATTTTCATTATCATGCCCTCAAGGAACTCAAACACAAAAACCTTGTCCATAACCTACCTGAAATAGAGCAAGGTGAAGGATTGTGCAAAACCTACCAAATTGGTAAACTCAGTAGGCCTCCATTCCCTGCAAATAATGCTTCGAGAGCAAGTGAAAAGCTCTAGCTTGTGCGCACCGATGTGTGTGGTCCAATGCAGCAAACTTCTCTCAGTGGAAGTAGATATTTCATCATTTTCATAAATGATTTTTCTAGGATGACATGGGTGCATTTCTTGAACCAAAAATGTGTGGTAGCTACTACGTTCAAAAGGTTCAAGCTGTTGGTTGAAAACCAAACAGGTTTGACACTCAAAACTTTAAGAAGTGTAATGGTGGAGAGTATACATCCAATGAGTTTGAAGAAGCATGCAAAGGGGCTAGCATTTGGCATCAATTCAGCAGTCCATACACTCCATAACAAAATGGAGTGAGTGAGAGAAAGAATAGGATAGTGATGGAAATGGCTAGGTGCATGATGATTGAGCAAAATTTGCCAAAACTTTTCTGGGTAGAAGTTGTCAACACTGGGATCTATCTCCTTAATCGGTTACCAACCAAAGCACTTGACAACAAGACTCCCTTTGAAGCTTGGTATGGTGTCAAGCCAAATATGGATCATTTGAAAGTATTTGGAAGTGTGTGCTATGTGTTTGTTCCAACAAACAAAAGGACTAAGTTAGATGAGAAGGCTGAAGTAGGCATCATGATTGGATACAACAGCCAGTCCAAAGCCTACCGAATTTACAATCCGAGCTCCAAAAGGATTGTGATTATTAGGGATGTAAAGGTTGATGAAGGAGCTACTTGGAATTGGGAAAAAAGGCAAGTTGAGAGAAGGATCAGCAGCCAACATGACATAGATCCAGAAATTCAGAATACAGAATTGAATCCTGAAGAAGTGGATGAAGTGCTAGTCCGGGGCGCCAAGTCTCTGCATGACATATATGAGAGGTGTAATGTGGTTGAATTAGAGCCTACATGCTATGCTGAAGCTGTAAAATCTGAAGCTTGGAAGGCTGCAATGCAGGAGGAGATGAGTGTGATTGAGAAAAATCAAACTTGGGAGCTGGTTGATAGGCCACTTGACAGAAAAGTAATACAAGTTAAGTGGATATTTAAAAGGAAACTGAATCCTGATGGATCAGTGAACAAACTTAAGGCAAGGCTTGTTGTTAAAGGCTTTGCACAGCAATTTGGAATTGATTTTTCAGAAACCTTTGCACCTGTGGCAAGACATGACACTATTCGGCTTCTCATGGCAGTGGCAGCTCAATTCAGTTGGAAAATCTTCCAACTTGATGTAAAGTCTGCATTTTTAAATGGATTACTTGATGAGGAAATCTACATTGAGCAACCGGAGGAGTATGAAGTCAAGGGAAAGGAGGAGAAGGTCTATCTACTCAAGAAGGCCTTGTATGGTCTCAAACAGGCCCCTAGAGCCTGGAATAGCAGAATTAACGACTATTTGTGCAAGCTAGGATATGCTAGAGTCCAAATGAGCACAACCTTTATGTAAGGGAACAAAGAGGAGAAGTGATGATAGTTTCTCATTATGTTGATGACCTCCTGGTGACTGGAAGCAATCTTGATTAGTTGGAAGAGTTCAAAAGAGCAACGAAGATGGAATTTGATATGACTGATTTGGGTGAAATGAGCTACTTTCTTGGCATGGAAATATACCAAAGCTTAAAGGGTATATTTATGTGTCAAAAGAAGTATGCAAATGAAGTGCTAATGAAGTTCAATATGGACAATTGTAAATCTATTGATACTCCACTAATTCCTAGCCAAAAGTTGAGCAAGGAAGATGGTACCAAGAGGGTGGATGAAGGAGTCTATAGAATCTTGATAGGATGCTTGTTGTACTTGACAGCAACCATGCTTGATTTGATGTACACCACCAGCCTCCTGTCCAAATTCATGAGCAAGCCAAGTGAGATGCATTATAAGGCTGCAAAGAGGGTGCTACGGTACATTAAGGGGACTACTGAGTTAGGAATCTAGTTCAAAAGGGCTGAAAAATTCAGCCTAATTGGGTATTCAGATAGTGATTGGGCAGGCTCAGTTGATGACATGAGAAGCACTTCTGGATTTGTTTTCTTTGTTAACCATGGTGCCTTCAGTTGGCTCTCCAAAAAACAAAATACAATTGCTCAATCTACTGTTGAGGCAGAATACATTTCTGCCGCAGCTGCTACAAACCAGGCAGTCTGGTTGAGAAAAATTCTGGCAGACTTGAGGCTGAATTAAGATGAGTCTACCACCATTTATTGTGATAACATGTCAGCTGTTGCAATTGCTAAGAATCCTATTCTCCATGGTCGAACTAAACATATCAAAATTAAATACCATGCTGTGAGAGAGGCAGAGCAAAGCAAAGAAATTAGCTTAGTTCATTGTTTGGGAGAGAACCAAGTTGCTGATATTATGACCAAAGGGTTGAACAAGTCCAAGTTTGTAGAATTCAGACTCAAACTTGGACTTTCCAGCATGAATATCAAGGAGGAGTGTTGATCAAGATGGTATTATGTTGGAAACTTAGGAAGTTGGTTCCATTTTTGTAATACTGGAGCTGCATATTCTGGCGGCAAAATCTGGAGTTCTGTTGCTGTTAGTTTCTACTGTAATGCACCAGCATTTCTTTGATTATTATAATGTATACCTTAGGTGAATTCAGCTAAAAATATGCTGTGGATTAGGTGCTAATGTAATGTGATGTGTTTGTAGTAGTTAGTAAAGTATGGCTGTTTAATTTTGATTGTAAGCCTACTGCAGAGTAGGTGTAACTACAGTGCAAACCATGCTTTGTATTCTATTTTTTTGTTCAATGAAAGGAAATTCCCATATGACACTTTTTTCAGTGTGTGTGCCAACATAACAACTACATTTTTCCTTAGAATTCTCCAGCTCTAAAACCATCAACCATAACCCAAGGGTTTTATTGGCTTAAAATGATGTACACCAATTTTTTCTCCACATCCAGTGATCTATGAAGCTCAAATGGTTTATCCCCAAAAGAGGAAAAAAAAAATGGAGATATTAATAAAGCAATTTTACCATAATTATGGAATTCAACGCTTTTGTAGGTTTATTTGAGACTGCATAATCGTCTCTGGAAAGGACATCCATCTTAAAACCAAAAGCGTAAGAACTATAAATGATTTATTGATTACATGCAAGGAAGAAATCAAATTGAAGTTTCAGTGAGCACCCTTAAGAAATTTGATCAAAAAGAATGGACTGCAATTAGCAGTTTGTATTTCTTTGAAGCATCGGCCATGCTGATCTACCAGTCTCATTAAAATTAGTTTCTTAAGGCTAATTTCTGTGGTACAGTCCACATTATGCATACATATGTTGAAGTTTAAAGGTCAGGCAATGTTAAACAAGGATTTGACTATTAGACTGAGTTGCCCATGGAAGGTCCAGTGGATAGCTTCCTCTTTTTCATTTGAAGCATAAAGGACAAATAACATTGACAAATGATGAATGAGAGAAAGAGAGTCATACCCTTGACTTTTCGGTGAACTTGTCCTACAGAATTCGAACAGAGCCAATCCCACCAATATCGTTAAAGAATTTTTTCAGATCTTCAGAAGTTGCTGAAAAAATTTAAAACCATTAGAATTATCTCTCTGTATTTGCCTGTCCAGCGTCAAAAAAGAATAAAAAGCTATATCTCTCTGAAGTGCGATTGAATCTCTACTTGCCCTGAAGTTAAGGTTTGATAAAAATGCAGTACACTTGTCAGTGTATACTTTGGCTCTTCCAATGGTGGAGTCTTTGATGTGCTGGTTATTTGGATGCTCTTCAAACTTGGGTTTGCTTCTTCTACTTAGTTTTCTTCAGCTAAGTTTTGTGCTCGTCCCTTTCCTTTCCCATGCACTTTGTTTGGGTTTTGGGCTGTATTTTTCTGCTGCTTAGCTAGAGACTGTTTGTCAGTCATGTTCGAATCTATTTTTCTCTTTCCATTAACACTTTTCTTATGTGACTTTTCTTTCTGATCTATTAGTTCAGGAACAGATTTGGCTTCTTGTTGTAACATAAATAATTGCAGCTCTTCCAAGCCGGGTGTAACCTGAGAAAGGGAACAAAGACAAGCATCTTTACGCATTGAGTTAAAATAGAAAGGATTGCATACATTCAATAAATGCCAAGTAGATGTATCATAATTCAGTAATATAGTTAACAATGTTACGTAACAACTTGACTTAAAAGCTTAAATTGATAGTTAAGCGTTCAACAACCATACTTAAAATTTAACACAATCTCGTGCACTGAACAGCCACAATCACAACCATAAATATAACATAAATACATATACAAGTTTATAATCTAAAAAAAAATTTAAAACGATTACATTTCTCTCTCTGTATTTGCCTGTCCAGCGTAAAAAAAGATAAAAAGCAATCTCTCTCTGAAGTGCAGAGAATCTCTACTTGCCCTGAAGTTAAGTTTTGATAAAAATGCAGTACACTTGTCAGTGTATACTTTGGCTCTTCCAGTGGTGGAGTCTTTGATGTGCTAGTCATTTGGATGATCTTCAACTTGGGTTTGCTTCTTCTACTTTGTTTTCTTCAGCTAAGTTTTTTGCTCGTCCCTTTCCTTTCCCATGCACTTTGTTTGGTTTTGGGCAGTATTTTTTTGCCGCTTAGCTGGAGACTGTTTGTCAGTCATGTTCGAATCTGTTTTTCTCTTTCCATTAACACTTTTTTTATGTGACTTCTCTTTCTGATCTATTAGTTCAAGAACAATTTGGTTTCCTGCTGTAACATAATATTACAGCTCTTCCAAGTGGGGTGTAACCTGAGAAAGGGACACAGACAAGCATTTTACGCATGAGTTAAAATAGCAGAGTTGCATACATTCAAAATGCCAAGCAGATGTATCATAATTCAGTAACATCGTTAACAATGTTACGTAACAACTTGATTAAAGCTTAATTGTTAGTTAATTCAACAACCATACTTAACATTTAACACAATCTCATGCGTTGAACAGCCATAATCACAACCATAAATATAACTAAATATATATACATTTATAATCTAAATAAGCCTATTGTTATAAATTTTAATAGTGTTTATTTTCGAAAACAAGAATATAGGAATTTTATGAAAATACTTTTTTATTAAAATTGTTGAAATTTTTCAAAACAATGTTTTGCATATAATTCTAAAAATTAGTGTAAATTAGAAAACAAGAAAAATATCATTTCTCAGTCTTTATATAGTTTTTAAATTCAACAACAATTTCGAATACCAGATATATTTTCAATATTTAAATATTGAGATAAAGCTTTGAATTTTAATTGAACTTGTTTTTTCAAGATTATTTTTTAATCACAAACCAACTGGCCAAATCTCATAGGAGATTTAAATAAAAATATATTTTCAAATATTTAAAATACAAAGATAAAACTTAAAATTTTTAATTGTACTTGATTTTTTAAAATTATTTTTGAATCACAAACCACTGGCCCAAATCTCATAGAGAGATTTAAACATGAAATAAGTAGAAAACAAATCCTGATATTCTTTTTATTTCAATCTCTTAACTAGATAAGACTTAGATAACTCTTAAATTGATCATATCTAATCTAGAAATCCTCACACTCCCTCTCAAGCTGGTGATAGATATTTATCATCCTAGCTTGGAAACTAGATTAACAAACACTATCTAGGCAGTCCTTTTGTAAGATATATGTTGTCTGCTGACTTGTAGGCAAGTAGTACACATAACATTATCTTCTATCTTTTTTTTGATGAAATGTCTATCTATTCAACGTGCTTGGTCCTATCATGATGCACTGGATTTGTGCTATCCCAACGCAACCTTTTTGTCATAGTACAACCTCATAGGCTCCGTACTTTTGATTTCAAGCTCTCTCAAGATTTCAAGCTCTCCAGATTTCAAGCTCTCTCAAGATTTCAACCTCATAGTAATCTTACCTAAAAGGTTTTAAGGAATAATGTATGATCAGTTGTGAATTTTCAAACTAGGCCCATGGAGACTGTTTTAGGCCATATAAGATTTCTTAATTGCACACTTTTTCGTCCTTTCCACTTCCTTCAAACCCCGGTGGCATTCCATGTATACTTCTTTCGCAAGTTCACCATTCAAAAATGGCTTTTTTTTCACATCTAGTTGTTGTAGAGGCTAGTCAGATTTGTTCCAAGAGATGAGCATCCTGAGTATTCAACTTAGCCATCGAAGCAAAGGTCCTCATAGTCTACTCCTAGGTTTGCGTAATCCCCTGCCGCTAGCCTTGCCTATACCCTTCAACTGTTCTATCTGCCTTAACTAAGTAAAACCCACTTGCAACTCACAGTTGTTTTCACTCTAGGTAAACTCACCAGCTCCTAAGTCTTGTTTTTTCTCAAGAGCCTCCATCTCCTTTATCACAGTCTTCCTCTAGTTTTCATCCCTAGCCATGTACCGATGCTAGAACCTTCACATTTGGGATTAGTGGTGAATGCCAAAAAATCATCTGCCAACTTATCGTATGCCACTATTTCAATAGGATGCAACATACGGATCTAACACCCTTTCTTAGTGCAATAGGTAATGTAAATCATCATGCCCTGATTTAGACTCATCAGAGATAGTTCTTCCTTACCTTGTGACTGTGAATCACTGGTTTCTTCCAGTTGGGATGATTGCTCATGCAGATCATTAGTTTTCCTTCCACTTTGATAGTCAGTTCTTCGAGATAACTTGGAGACCCGACTGATTTAATCTCTCTAACCTCCCCTTAGTTTCATCTTTCCTGAAGTTTGGTTTACCAAGAGTGGGCTATATAGTTAGAGTATGACCTAAATTGGTAGCTTGACTACGAGACTGCCTCATCCTTATGGGACTAGGCTGACCTATAGGAACCTAACTGAATTAGGCTGACTAGGAACGGACTCATTCTTATAGATAGCTGACCTATAGGAAACTAGTGACTTGAACTTTGACCTGGACGGGAGACTACTGAGACTGACTCAAGTGTGGTTGTAAGGGTAACACTCTTCCCACGAATGACCTTCACAATCTCTCAAATCTCCCCTGAAGGGGAGTGGGAAGAATGGAGGTGACTCAAAAAATGTAAAATCACTAAGACATATAATTTTTTTTACATGACTAACACTAATAGTCTTTCTATGTGGGAGAATATCCAAGCAAGATCCATTTATGGCCCTAAAGTCTAACTTTCCTCTATTAGAGACATAACATACAAAAGCATATATCCAAACACCTTTAAGGGTAAAGTTTTAGGATCCTAAACTAGGAAAGATCTTTAGCAAAGTCTCAAGAGGCATATGAAAATCAAGAATTATAGTAGTAATCTATTTATCAAATATGCACTGTTAAAATCGCATGACCCAAAAATATTGAGGTACCTTTATGGTAACCATTAACTCTAGCTACCTCTAATAGGTGCCTATTCTTTCTTTCAACTATCCCATTTTGTTGAGGGTATTAACACAATGGCTTTGATGTATAATCCCGTGTGTAACAGGTAGTTTCCTAGGATAGAGTGAAAATATTCCTTACCATTATTAGTCCGTAAAACTTGGATTTTTTTCTTGAAACTAAGTTTCAACCATTGAATGAAGTTTTTGAACAATTGACCTGCTTCAAACTTTTTTTTTCATCAAGTATACCCACATACTCTAGTATGATCATCAATAACGTAATGAACCACTTAGACCCTACAATAAACCATGCAGTAAACCATCTGTATTCTTCATCTGTTAGATAAGTATCTATACGTGCTGAAGGAAGAAACTGCACAGTTAAGTATTCAAGTATTAATATATATAATATATATATATAATATATAATATATAAATATACATCCAATCACACAGAGCCTGCAATTTCGTTGGTACACTAAAGACACTCAGGCATAGTTTTATAACACAAATATTAAGACAACAATTATACACACGCATGTCCCAGTTGAATATGACATGCAAATTTTATAATTCACAGATCCATAAAGATATCTTCCGTGCAGCAACTCCCATGCTAAATGAGAAATTTTTTAGCAAAGGACACTATTCCATGACAAACCAATTAACAAAGGTAACAATCTAGCATAACAAAAGTCATCTTGGAGTACCGAGACTTATGCACTGTAATTTCTAACTAATGGTCTAATGGTACTATAACAGCACACTAAATGAAGTAAATTAATAGACTTTTCTTCAAAGTCTAAGGGTAGAAGCACTTGATACCCATTCGTAAGAGATCTATGGCTGGACCCTGAAGAGTAGATACAGGCCACATTTTCTTCATCCAAAATTCATCATGATAGAGCATCTACAATGTCTTGAGAATTTCAAGTTCTTGACATCGAGTAAATACAAATTTAACAAGGAAAAATGAACAGTATCTATGTGAACCTAAAAGTTTCCCTTATCATGGAAATTTAGTTATCCTCTTCTGCTTCAAGCAAAAGGATTATCATCTCAACCATCCACTCAATGAGGAATAAGTTTAGGTACTGAAACGAAGAGGGCCATTAACAAAGATCTTTAATGCATAAAATGTAGATGAAACAATACAAGTTACAAAGAGCAGTATTCAAGCCTGCAAATTAGAAAAAAAAATATCTTTACCTCCTCAATGGTCAAAAAAGTCCATAGAAGGGACTTCTCAAAGACCTGATATGATATGAAAATTTTTTTAAAACAACAAGAGTAACCCTCTATATTGTAAAAGGAGTAGAATGAAATTCCAACACTAAAGTTTGAAACTTCATTGCTCTAAGCTACTTATAACAATCTCTCATAATTCGCAATAGATGAAGGTAACAACTGAAACTTACATGTATATCTCTTCTTAAGCGCACGACAATGTTCCAAAGCGAGCAAAGATCGAACCCAAATCATCAACCCAAAGACAATTTTACCTAGCCTTGGAATGAACATCCCGCACAATATTTCCTACTGAAGGGAAAAAGAGTGATTAATTACTAAAATTACAAATACTTCAAACATAAAGAATTGAAAAGGAAAATATGAGTGAACCTTCAAGGTTTTATCCAAATAGTGAGTATAGTCAGCCACAAATCACTTGATATAGGAAACTCGATAATAGAACGTTCATAGAGAAGTTGAACACGGTCTGGATCTCCAGAAGACTAATCAAACTTCAAGTAGTCTACAAAAATTTCAAATTAAATAATAATGTATTAAACTTTAAAGAGGGAAAAAAAAAAAAAAAAAACAGTCCCTATTGCCACATTGCAATTTCTTATGCAACCCCCCACCTCTAGGAAAGAAGAGAAGAGAAGAAGAAGAAAAAGAAGATCTAAAGTTTACATAAACTGATTACTAATTGTTAAAATATATTAGGAAATAGAGATATTATTCCTAGATTGACTGTTTAGATATATTTGGAAAATAGAGATAGTATTTATTGTGTAAATATGGGAGACTAATATTGTGTGTATATCCTTGTTATTTAGGATCAATTCTTTCCTAATTCATGTAACTTGTACATTGCCATTCCCATCTCGCTTGGGGAAATAATCGCAACATTTCACAAACACTGTTTTTTTCGTGATATCAAGCCAGGTTGGTTCTTGGCCTTCTTTTTCTTCTAAATCCATCATTTTAGAAACCCTAAAACATATCGTTAAAGAAGGCACTCGTCTTTGCTTTGGGGGAGTTATTTTCTCGTTCTCCTGTTTTTCTTCTTTTAGTTCTTCTCAGGCATCGTTTCTCTAGTTCTTCTTCTTGTTGTGGTTCAACTCTGACAGAGGGTGTTCTATTGTTTTGGATTTATGTCTCACTTCTCTTGATTACAATAGTAAAAGCATCAAAATCGGTGATACCACACATTCTTCTCTTCTATTTCTAGTTCTTCAACAGTACTATAGTCAAGCTTCAGGGTATGTAATTATACGTCATGGCTGCTTTAGTAGAGTTATGGTTTATGGGGGTTATGATGATCACTTAAGAAACATCCACTAATATTTCTACTACTAAGAGGCTAGTTGGGTTAAGTTATGCTAAGTTATGTAGTCCCCTTTGGCACTCTTTAGACCCTAAACTGCTTAATTTGTTTCATCTTGTAAAACTTGCGTGTAAGTTCTGGACCAAAGCCAAAACTTTGTATAGGAATGATGTGCAAAGAATATATGAGTTGTTTTCTGATATTATCCACCTTCAACAAAATAGTCAAGATATGGAGAGCATTTTAGGGTAGAAGAGACTTTAAAAGATCAATTTGATTCCCTTATGCCAGTATCATAGTACCACTGAACAAGAGACTCGTGACAAATTCTTTATGGTCCTACCTTAATCAGACTACAGATCTGACCTTGGTTCTATTTGAGATCAAATTTTAGCTAGCCCTACCATACCATCTTTGGAAGATGTATCTCTTGATTATTGCGTCTTTCTTTAAACCTAGGCGATACAATGTTGAGACATCTGTATTAGCTGTTCAAGCAAGAAATCACAAGGACAGAGTGGTTCTAGAAAGGCAAAAGGAAAGGGATCTAGACTACATTGCACCTATTGTGACAAGAACGACCACAACTGAGACCTTGTTGGGCTTTGCATGGGAGGCCACCACATCAATCTTCTAATTGATCCACCGCTCATGTGGCTCAAGCAACTGAGATGGACTCATTCCCTTACTCGATGCTAAAGACCAATACCCAACTCCATTAGATTGTCTAGGTGTTATAATACTATCTTCAATACAAGTTGTCAAGCAACAGTCATCCTCATCTGGCACTTCCCAAACTGGCAATTCCTTTGCCTATTGAGCTGGACCTCCTCTACTGGCCCATGGATTTTGGATTCCGGAGCATCTTACTCCATTTCGGTAATAAAATCTTTTATCTCAAATTACCTCTTCTCCTACTTTATCAAAATTACTCTTGCTAATGGTTCACAGACTATGGTCAAAGATAGGAGAAGCTCAACCACTTCCATTTCTTTAAACCAATCTAATTCGCCTTTGAATGTCCATAATATCTGATTTCATTATTAATACCAAATATCATAACTTTTCTGTCACCTTTTTTGCTGACTCTATTGTGGTGTAGATCAAACACGTCACGATTGGAACAAGACATGAATCCATGGACTGTACCACCTCTCCGATCCAAATCCTATTTGCCTTCACCTCCGCTGCATCTATCGACATTCTTCATAGCCCCTTGGTCATCCAAGTCTTGCCAAATTTCATAAATTAGTACCTAGTCTGTTTACATTATCTTCTTTAATTGTGTTCATGTCAACTTGGAAAAAAACTAGAGCTTCTTTTCCCAAGAGTCATAATGGCCATCTCAATGTTTGATATTGTTCACAGACATCTGAAGTCCTAGTCGTGTCAGTTCAACTTGGGGTTTCTTTATTTTATTACTTTTATAGATGACATTCTCGTTATACTTGGGTATTTTTAATGAAAACTCGTTCTGAGTTTTTTTTCTATCTTTCAAATTTTTTGTGCTGAGATTCGTTATCAATTTGGTGTTTCTATTAAGATTTTGCGTAGTGATAATACTAGGAATATCTATCTTCTCCCTTTACTACGTATATGTCTTTTCAGGGTATTATTCACTAGACCTCATGTGCCTATACTCCTCACAAATGGGGTCGCCGAACGCAAAGCTTATCTTATTGAAACAACCCATACCTTCTTATACATCATCATGTTCCTCTTTGATTTTGGGGGAATGAAGTTCTCACTGCCTGTACTTATTAACCGTATGCCTTCTTCTGTCTTGCAACATAAGAGTCCTCACTCTATTCATTCTTGGTAAAGTACCTAATACATTTACGGTGTTTGGTTACATTTGCTTTTTTCATGATCACACTCCAAGGCAAAGACAATTACAGCCTAAATCTTTTAAGTGTATCTTCTTAGGATATTCTCGTCTCTAGAAAGGTTACCGTTGCTATGACCCACCACCAACAAATATTTTGTTTCTGTAGATGTAACTTTCTTTGAGACATCTCCATACTTTTCTGGAACACCGTCAATAGCAATCTTATCCCTGCCACCTTACCTATCCCCATCCCTCCTTCCTCGTCGATGATTGTCCCCTCTCCAAGTTTATTCTCGTCGTCCTTGTCCTCCTACTAATCCCAATGGTACTTCCCTTCTTGATATAGGTACCTCGGTCAATCCTGATGACCCATCTCCATTCCTCTGTCGCCTGCTCCGGTCATGTCTCTTGTAGACAAGGCAACTCCTCCACTTGCCCTTCCAAAGTTATTCGTCTTCTCGAAACCTACATCCTATTTATATTTTCTTAGTTATGATAGTTTATCTCCATTTTATTCTGCCTTTATGTCAAACTTGTCTTCTATCCCTATACTAACATTGTTAGCAGGAAATGGCACATCCAGGGTGGAGACTACCATGATTGAGGAGATGACTGCTCTCGATCATAATGGTACTGGGAGTTGGTTTCCTTACTACCAGGCAAGATTGTTGTTGGTGTTGTTGGGTTCACACTGTTAAGATTGGTCCTGTGGCAAAGTTGATCACTGAAGGCTCGCCTTGTTGCAAAGGGGTACACTCAATCTATGGGCCGACTATAGTGATACCTTCTCTCCTTTGCTAAATTCCTTTGGTATGCCTCCTTATCTTTTTAGCAGCCTGTATCAATGGCCTCTTCATCTTTGGATATTAAAAATGCCTTCTTGCTTGGTAACTTGCCGAGGAAATGTATATGAGGAACCGCCAGGGTTATCACCAGGGGCATCAGGATTGGTGTGTTGTCTATGCGGTCTTTATATGGTCTCAAGCAGTCACCTACAACATGGTTTGAACGGTTCAATTCTGTGATTCAACAGTTTGGGATGTCGTGAAATACACTGATCATTCAATATTTTTTTCCGTCGTAATGATCATGGTAAATTTATATACTTGTTTGTCTATGTTGATGACATTGTCACAACAGGTAATGACCAAGATGGGATTTCTCAACTAAGCACATCTATTTAGCCCTTTAAACCAGACTGGGGAAGCTAAAGTATTTTCTGGGATTGAGGTGCACAGTCTAAGGCTGGTGTTGCTATATCACAAAGAAGTATGCCTTGGACATTCTTGAGGAGACAAGTATGTTAGACTGTAAGCCTGTAGATTCTCCTATGGATCCCAATGTCAAACTTGTTCCTGGACAGGGGAGCCATTAGAGACCATCAAGGTATCCAAATTGGTTGGTAAGCTGAATTATCTCACGATCATTAGACCGATATCTCTTTTGCAGTTAGTGTGGTTAGCCAATTTCTCCACCCCAGTATGTGTCATTGGGAGCAATAGTTCACATTCTCAATATATTAAGGAGCTCCAAGACAAGGCTTGTATATGAAAATAGGGTCATTCTCAAATTGTTGGCTATTCTGATGCGATTGGGCAGGTCTACATTAGATAGACGATCTATTTCTAGATACTATATATCATGATTGAAGGTAATCAATATCTTGGAAGGTAAGAGCAATATGTGTAGCTAATCAAGTGCAGAGGCAGATTCAGCTATGGCTCTCGCACTTGTGAGCTCATCTAGTTGAAACAACTTCTTCAAGAATTTGGTGTAGTGAAGTGAAGCAGATGAAACTAATATGCGAATCAAGCTGCTCTGCATATTGCCTCAAATCCAGTCTTTCAAAAAAAACAAAGCATATAGGGTTGATTGTCATTTTATCTGATAGAAGATTGAATCCGGATGCATTGTCACAGTTTTGTCAACTCAAATGACCAGTGATGCGACTAATCAACCTTAGCAGTGCACGACTCATGTTCAAATAATAAGTGATGAGTTTGAGTATTCCTACAGAGATCAAAGTGAATATTTGTAATTGCTTAAAACTACCTTCATGTTATTTGAGAAACGAAATCTTAGAGTGTAAAAGTAACAGATTAAAATACATAATTAACAAATAAACAATGTGAAGAACTTTGCAGTATTAATGAAGTTAGGGCACAGATTTCCCCCTAACTGTGCTTGACACTACTTTAATACCCGTTTGTGCTATGATTGGTAGGATTCTTCTAAGGCCATTATCATTATTAGGAATAATATTCAACTTAATACAGATTCTATTCATTTCCTCTGAAATAAGAACATAACATCAATCCTTTGCTACTAATTCGCCCTATTCGGTTATGAATTAGGTGACCACAATTAATCCTAAATCTCTATTGATTACTTTTAGTTTTAATATGTTGTGCAATGTTATTCCAATAAAACAATTATGACTATGAATTAAGCAAAACCTTAACTTCTCTTATTTGAAACATCATTAAGGTAATTGAATCAATCAACATTCTAAAGCATTAAACCTAAACTCTTGCACAAATTCATAAACATAAATCTAGTATTAGAATAAAATTGTTCAAACATAATTAGGGTTTCACCTCCCCTAACAAAGAGATTTACTCCATCCTAAGAAAAGAAATAAATAGAAAAGAAGGAAACAATTCAGACTTGAAATAAATAAAAAATCAAACTCTTAAATCTGATTTCAGTCTTCAAGCCTCAAGAATGCGTATCTCCTCTAAAAAATATGCAAAATTGTCCCTTGACAACTGATCTCAATTATACCTAAATACCCAAAAGAGTCCTAAGTGAAAGGAAAGAAAACTGATAAAAACGCCCTAATAGTTTCCCGCCACAACCCTGGTCGTGGCCAAATTTAAGTCACCACAGCCTAGGCCGTGCTGTTTCTTGGTCTCTTTGTTTTCTCTTTGTTCCCCCACCATGGCCATGGTGACCTACCAAGGCATGGCCGTGGCCTTCAAGAATTTAAGTAATCTCAACTTTTTCAAGCTTTAAGTCCCAATTTCATTCCAATACTCCAATCTACTCAATCAAAGCCTAAAAAAAAAACACAAAAGTTATCCAATCAATAGGTAACCATTCATATCTCAAACTTAACAAAACAAACATCAAAACAAAGGAAACAAATGAGAAGTTAACTAAACTAACATCAAACAACCCTTAAAACCTAAATGTGCACTTATCAACTAGCTAGCAGATGTTCTTACTAAGTCTCTTAGAGGTTCCCGAATCGGATACATTTGTAACAAGCTTGGAATGAAATTGCTCAAAGAATAGCTTGGTTTTGGCCTTCAGTAATATACAAATCTTGTGATAAATAAATAGTGAAGAAATGGTTATGAGAGATTTAATTAATGTTGAAAGACTTATAATAATGAAAATACTTGTAATTTATCAAAATCATTTGTAAAAGCAAAACATTGAACTTTTTGCAGGATGTAAAGTCAGCATATTGTAAACATTAGTAAGGATCTCAGAAACAAGCATATTTGAATGTGGAAATAATTTGTATTGTCAATATGTCGGAAAACCATGGTATGTGAAATTTGTATTGTCGTGTTTTGTTGATTTCATTAGCTTAATAGAGGATTCGTTGCTCTCTGAACGTGCAAGTTTGCTAATTTTAGTGAATTTTATGTCAAGTACATTAATTATATATGTATCAACCTAGCTAAGATCTGAATTAAAGATCATTGAAGCGTATGGTGATAGAATAATAGTTTTATGAATTTCAATTGTTTCACCGCCAAAGTATATATTAAACAATTTATTGCGAAGTTCTGAGACCTGCCCATGTGGGTTATTCATTCTTGAACTACCTTGTTTTTAATAGAAAGTTAGGAAGAC
Organism: Pistacia vera; assembly: GCF_008641045.1. Taxonomy (NCBI): domain Eukaryota; kingdom Viridiplantae; phylum Streptophyta; class Magnoliopsida; order Sapindales; family Anacardiaceae; genus Pistacia; species Pistacia vera. Next base: position 245,090 of record NW_022196240.1, read on the forward strand.
AAATTTTGAATAATGCATTAGAGGGATGAAGCATTTGATAGAAAACTATTTAGCATGGAGTCTTTGTATGTCAGAATGGAAATTTAAGCTCGAACTAGCTTACCAATACTAAGCTTTTTGGCTTATCTTGGAAAATTACCCATGTTTTATGTCATTTTCTCACGCTTGGCTTAAGTTACTACAAACAGAAACCGTATCAAATTTTCTGGAAATGGCAATGGATGTTGAGGGAAATAAATCATGGATTAAAGGAACATGTTTTGATTGCTAAGAATTTGATAGTGTGTTATAAAGTTGACATGTGTCGAGCAACCTTGGATGTTGAGATTAGGCTGTTAGCTTGGTTGACGGCTTGAACACATTGCCAATAATAGCTTTCAAATAATGATTGAAATGATGTGTATTCATTTACAATTTATTGATTTATGCCACAATCATTTAGGTTGTGCTCTGTCCGACAACTATGATTTATTAATCTTGTTCATTTATGTTGCCATGCCAAATGAAGATTAATGGTTTACTTTGCTGATGTTCTACAATTTTTATCTTTAATATGTTTCAGATTCAATGTCTTCTTATTAGCAGACAAGGAAAAGTCTGGTTGACTAAATGGTATTCTCCTTATTCACAAAGGAACGAACTAAGATATGGTTTTAAATCCATGCCGCTCAGATATTCTCTCTTTAATCTTAATTATTAATTTTTTTTCAAAGGACCTGCCTTGTGTTGGATAAATGTCGTCGTGGTATCATTTCCTCAACTTATTGTACAGCTGGGTTACATTAGATTGTTTGAACTGCTGCTTTGTCTGAGAAGGTTATTCGTGAGCTCGTGGAGTCATTCTTTCACAAGGACCCAAGCTCTGTAATTTTGTGGAATGGAGAGGAACAAAGTTGTTTATAAAGGTATATCAATATGACAGTATTTGTGAATCAATGATATGTTTTGCCATCATAGAGATTGCAACTGAGTTGGTTCCAATGAATATGTTTTACAGATATGCTAGTCTATACTTCTGCATGTGCATTATCAGGATGACAATGAATTAAAGGTCCTTGAAATAATTCATCATTATGTTGAGATTCTTGACAGATACTTTGGAAGTGTGAGTGAAGCTGACTTTACTTTGTATAAGATCACTAAGTGCATTAAAGTGTATATTTCCATTTGATTGGTATAGAAACTGACGTTTGTGGTTATCTAATTTTGCTTCCAGGTCTATGAGCTGGACTTGATCTTCAACTTTCACAGGTATGGTGCAACGGACTTGTTTTGCAATTGGGATTTCCTTTCTGAAGGGTTTTTTAATATCAAAATGGTGATTGTGCAATAAGTGCTGCCCAAAATACCTTATTAATTTAATCCCTCTTGCTTATCTAGAGTCAGTTTTATATTGCAGGGGGAACTTCAAGAGTCTAACAGAAACAGTTGCACGTCTAATAGCTGCTCAGGTTATTTCTCTTTTCTTTGGTCACAGTGGGTTTTGGTTGTCAGTTTTTCATAATTTTTTAATTTTTCAGTATAATTTTTTTTTTATGTGTAGGACTCATTGGTGGAGACTGCAAGAACAGGCTGGTTCAATATAATATAATCGCACAGGCCACCAAGTAGGGTACATAAGGATCTCGCAAGAATGTATACTTGGTTGCTCATCAGATTTCGTGTTAACAGTGTGATAATTTTGGCTAATGCGTCTATACAGCTGATCCAAGCCTTTTCGTGTAAAGACACTATACGACTGCAACATTATCCTGCATTTCTTGCTGTAATTGCAAAGCAGTATGTTTTGTTAGTGAGTTGTTGATTTTGCTATATTCTGTATATTTACATGTTCTTTTTGAATGATTGTCTCTTATATACTTTAATTACCAAGATACCACTTTGATTAAGACAGATTTTGACAGCAATGGTGTTGTAGTTAATGAGCATGTAGAAGGTAGTGTGAGGAGTGATTTGTAAGTTATCACATTCTCACATTTGAGGAATGGAAAATTTATTTTTTATAGGAACTGAATGCTTGACCTGTTTGCATGGTTCAAGATTAGATTGTGCATCTGTGACTGACAGAGAGAATAGCGAATTGAGCTTTATTTATAACCTTTGTTCACTGGTTAGGCAGAAGTTTGATATCTACAACTACGCCATAGCAGAATCACAAAATGAAACAAAACTGGATATCTACAACTACGCCATAGCAGGTCTCAAAAGAATGGAGAGATGGGAAGTGTTGAGTTATATTACATGGTTAATATATGGCAAGTCTTAATTCTCCTCAGAAATCAATAAAAACAACCTACATGCTTTACTTTAGGTTTAGGATGACATGACACGATGACGAACCTCCTCCATCTCATCTTCATTGCCTGTATCCCATTTTTGTCATATGATAAGAAAAACATGATCAGCAATAAGGGAGTGCAGAGCAGAGTCAATCTGAAGTCTATGTTTAACATATAAATGGTTTGTTAATCCAAACCTTTAGAAAAGGTCCAAATCTACAGGATTAACAAGCACTCCACATCTTCCCCTTTTACATCTTTGGCTTTCAGATCTTTTTCATTAACTTAGGAGGTGCATCTAGTGGAGGCGGGCTTTGCATAGGCATAGAACATTCGATTTTAAATCATTTGCTGTGAGAATTCAATATGGTAAAATGCAGTAGTCCTCTCCTACCATGGTGCGAATCAGAGGCCAATTGATTCCGCGGAAGAAAGGATGTTGTTAATTTCATTGGCACCACTATTTGATCCTAAACGATCTGTGGGATCTCCGTTTAATAACAAATTAACAGCTGCCTACCTACAAGACTGACCTGGAATGAAACATCAAGCAAATTAACATCAGTTGCCTGGCCATCTCATGAAACCAAAATGTTCTGCCCAAATGGAATACTAATTTTGCAAGTTCAATGAAAGAAGCCCAGTTCATCATCATCAATCACTTCTAAATCCATGTTGACATCTCCGACCAGTTAAACTTATAGCTGGTACACATTTCCATCAAGGCAGTGAAATTTAGACCCATATACTTTGTAGCCATGATGTTCTCAGGAAGGTATCCGCTACCTTTCCAAAAAGAATTTTTTGGTTAATACTCACTTGTTAAATGTTCTCCATTGTTAACTATTCATCATTTAAGTTCAAGAGATTATCCATATTGGACCAAACCTTAAGATCCTGAGCATGTATAGAATATCCACTGACTCACCAGAATAACAAGAATTATTTTAACCGACTTAAAAGGCAGCAGATTTTTACCGAATGCTACTTGGGAAAGTGAGGTCTTTGTGCAAAATGTGGCAAATGTCTCTGTCTATTTTTACCTCTGAGGTGTACAACCGTAGAGCATCTCATACAAAAATACCTGCATACCAGACATAAATGAATTCAAAGCATAATATAAGCTAGTAATATGTAAATTCCCCTCTAGAGGTAAGAGGAATCTAAACTATTATTTTGAAGCATATCATTTAAAAAATAATAACAAGAAGAGGAAACACAAAAGCATGATATCATGTATTCAGCTTCAGTGGGTGCTTACCAAGCCCACCAATCAATGCATGCTGTGGCCAGCCACCTGTAATAATTTCCTAAATCGAATAACAAATATTAAATACATAATACAGATTGTGAAACAAACAAGAGCATCAAAAGACGTTAATATCTATTAGCTAGAATTTCAAAAACCAAATTAGACAAAAGTTTTCATGCAGCAAATATTATCTAAACCTTCCATTCAATGAGCAAATGGACATTACAAAGCTAACAGAATATCACAAATAGCATGAAATGCATAAGCTCGGGAAAAATTGAATCTCTAACAGGAGCTATGTACTCTTCAGTTCCCACAAATGAATTTGACACTGTAACTGGTTCTGCCAAAAATGTTGGCAGTGGCTGATTCCTGGATCTTCTCCTATTATTAGGCAGTGGATGCTTAATAATCTGCAGAAGTAGTAAAATTTACAGCCTGTAAAGTAGTCATAGTTCCCATTCTAAGCATTTGATAAGTATCAAAGTAGATAGGAAATTCCGAAAGATGTAATTGTTTGCAAATTCTGTGTGTAGACATGACAAAAGCACATTCTGTGGTGACAGAGATTACAAGGAATCCTTTTCATACCCTTGCAACGCCGGAGAAAGAATGACTTATAAGATAGTTATTTTTTTACACACTTTAATCCACTAACTAAACCTTCCACCCTGGCATGGGCAGGATTTATTTCATAGACTTGTCACCTTTGAGAAACCTCAAAAGCTATAATATAGGTAGTACACTACAAATCATGCAATTTAACCGGTATAACTAAAAGGAAGTGTTCGTCTTGCTATCGAACAACCTCCTGAAAGGAAAATCATCTTTTTCATGCATACCGTGACAAGAAAAGAGTAGTTGAACACCCTCCACACACAGTTGATAAATTGAGCTACACTCATATTATCCATGCTCAGGAACACAACTTAGGAAACGACAAATTGCATATCCTAATGAAAATATAAACATTACAGGAACGTGGTAACATACTTAGGTTTGCAGGACGTCATGAATGAAAATCAAAGTCATTTAATACTATATGCCCATCTTTCTAGAGTAAAATCTTTTCAGGTTTCAAGTCTCGACAATTATTCCTCAAGGTCATCACCAACAAAAATAGAAAAAAACACAAATTAATGACATGATTAGTTATAAAAATTATTGGATTGCGCCACTAATTTCTTTATCTTAAAGCCATTGAGAACATGTCTCTCACTTCCATCATTACTGATATCTCCTACTCAACTTTACAACAAAACTTCTCATGCACAGATTTTCTTCTAAAAGCCATTGAGAACATCTCTCTCACTTCTTTTTACAATGATGCAAAATATTTTTGTTAAAATCCAATGAAAATATGACTCTGACATTTTCCTAATACTTCAAACAAAATGATTACTGTTCATGACGAAGTCACATAAATAACTTGATATTTTTCCAATTTATGTACAGGAAACAACACAATGAATTTATCTGAACAAAAAGCAGATACAGTTCTCAGCAGCTCAAAATCCCTAAACATTGAAGATATTCCAAGCCAATGACAACCTCTACAGCATAAAACCTGGAGAAGTACTAATTGTTAGATATTTATTAAGATCGTACAACATAACAAGGGCATGATATCTGGACAATAAGCTCAGACATAAAAAATAAAAGAAAAGAAAAAGGAACAATATTAAACAGCCAATCTCAAACTCCAGCACCTCTAGCAGAATAATATATAAGTAATTGAATTTTCTCTAGGTCAGTCATCTGAAAGAAACATACTTCATGATTTGCTTTAAGTTGTATTGAAATTATACTTTAGCAGAGTTTCAGGTCGTTCAACAAGAAATAATCAGATCCCTTCAAGGTAACAGAGGAAATACCTGGCAGATTCTTCTTTAATAACTTCATAGGCTGCCTGTCAAGTAAAGCAAATAACTCTTCACCAGAGCAAAAGTCTGTTATCAAACATATGTGTGTAGGAGTCTGAGGAGATAAAGAGACATCAGTACGTATTACGGCATTACTAAATCAATTTAAGAAACCAAACAAGAAAATTTCTTGATATGTAACGCCCCACTTGAGGTACGTATTATGCTCTTTCTTTGCTCTTATTTGAGTTGGTTTGGTAATATTGTTTGTTTGAGTGTGGTGTTGAATGTTTTCCCTGAAATTGGTTAAAAATAGAAGAAGTTTAGTGTACCAAGCTTCGCGGGGCGAGAAGAATCTTCGCCGCGGCGAAGATGTGTTGAAACCAAGGAAAACTCTCTGAACGTCGCCGCGGCGACAGAGGTTTCTTCGCCGCGCGACAGACCGAATAAAATGTTGATGAAGTTTTAGATATTTTCTTCCCTAAGGCAATTTGACCATTCTACCCATAATTAGCAGGAAAGGGGAGTTAATTGTAAGGAATTTTCATGGAGAATAGTGTTTTATAGGGTGAGTTTGTAATGAATCAAAGGATAGGGATGGAATTCCTAAAGAGAGTAAGGGCAAAATGGGAATGAGTGTGTTTTTATTTCATTAAAGGAATTAGAATCAAAGAAACCCCTCATTTCTTCTTTCAAACGCAACATTTCCATCTTTACTCCCTCAACTTCTATTCTTTTGATCAAGGAATTCAAGGGGTTTTTGAAGTGATTTGGAGTAGAAAAGCAACCTAGGGCTTCCTAAGGCAAGGATTTCTCCTTAAGTTGTGTGATTGTGATTTTTAGTTCATTTTGGTATTGAGGGTTTTCATTCTTTTGGTTAAGATTAGAGGAAAAGTCAAGCTAAACTATGAAGGAAGAGTTGGTGATCTCTCTCCATAACAGGTAAGTAAACCCACCCAAGTTGAGATTTATGAGTTTTCTTGATTAGGGTTTTGATGGAAATGATGTATGTATGTGATGTACATGTGATATGCCATGTATGGGTTTAAATAGATTTCTATGCTTTGTGAATGTTAATACCTTGCAAATATAAAAATGAGTTGTTGGTTAGAGAGGTAGTTGAATGGAATGAAGGGGTGTTATGGATCCCCTTTTTGGAAGTGTTTTCTATGGCAGGTTTTGTGGCTTTGTGAAGGGGTTTTTTCCCCATTTTGGATGGTTAGGAAAGTTTTAGAAATGGCTATGATAGAGTTTTATAGTGCACATGTTTGTTTGAAATGCCTAAATAGGGTTTGAGTGTGAGTAATGAACCTTAATTCTTGCAACAGCATGTTGGCATCTCTAAGTGCTTGTGAAGATGAACCATCCATAGCACCTAGTGTACTGGAAAGTGCCTAAGAAATGTAAGGAATGGTGTATGCAATTACCCTATAGTAGAGCTTAGTGGGTAAAATTACTCTAAGGTAGAGAGCATTGAAAAATGCTACAATAGAAGATTAAAGGAGTAAGTATCGTTGGATGATGCTTTGTGATCATCACCCGACCGTTATGGGAATCGGATTGATGCTTTGGATCATCATCCGAATGCCCTAGAGAGATGGTCGATGCTTTGTGATCGTCACCCATGAGTAATAGAATGGGTGATGCTTTGGATCACTTCCGATTAGTTATTAGATAAGTGGGTTATGCTTTGTGATCATCATCCAACATTTAGTAGACGGGTTGATGCTTGGTGATCATCACCCACAGTTACTAGACGGGTTACGCTTAGTGATCGTACCAAAAGTCTGAGGAACGGTAAGTCTAAGTGGTCTCCACCCGATAGTTAGGAAAACCGAGTAGGAGCTTTGTGATCCCACTTGTTAGTCCCTAAGAACGGGTTGGTACTATGTAAATTTCCACCCGCTAGTTATGGAGAGTAGATGGTGCTGTGTGAACGCCATCCGGCCGTACCTCCGGTAAGATGAGGTCATGGTATTAGTAGAAACGAAATAGAACAGAATTTAGAAAAGGAAAGAATTAGAGTCACACGGGACAGACAGTTAGAGGGTTTTAACTTACTGAGCTATTTGTGCCACCCCCCCGTTATTTTCTTGTGTGATGCAGATCTAGGTGATGGCAGTCGGAGGGGCGTCGCAAGCGAAGAGAGAAGCTACACTGTTTCCCCTGTTTTGTCTTTTAAAATACATTTTGTAAACAGTACTCTTTATGTTAAAGACACATGAATTGTAATAAAAAGAAACTTTGGGCCCAATTTTCTATTGTTATTATGCATGCATTGTACTAGTTTTCAGTAGATGTTCATTTTTGGTATCAGAGCAAAGATTTTGGGATTGAACAGTGTACTATTCTCATCGCCCCGCCCTCTACCGACTGTGTGAGTAATTCTTTCCTTACAGTAATTGTTTCTTGAGTTCATTAGTGTATCCTTTTGTAGATAGGCGTAGTTATCGAAATCGTGGTAAAGGTGTGGTGAATGAAGGAGAACCTTCTAACCCACCAGGGTCACGCCCCCTCCTTCTGTAAGCTAGAATCCGGCGAATTATACAGCAAGTTATGGCTGAACTCAGGGGAGAGTTTACCCCCGTACAGACACCGCCAGTTTACGCCTGTCGAAAGAGGGCAAACGGTACCTCCCCCAGTACCGAACGATGTGAACTGATTTACGGTCTTTCCAGTCAGCATCAACCCTCAGAGTTTAAGGTACTACAGATCCAGTATAGCAGAAGAGTGGCTTGGGTCAGTAGAACGAGCCACGGTTTATTTCCCATGTCAGACCGGGAGAAGATCCGGTATGTAGTTTCTTGTTTCGGGGTGATGCTCGAATTTGGTGGGAATTAATGGAAGAAACTCATGATGTGACAGTAATGACGTGGGAAGATTTTAGGCAAGATTTTGGGCTGAGTATAGAACAGGACCAAGTTCATGAGAGGTCCAGATTTATTAGTCTACAGCAAGGGACTAGCGCTGTGAAAGAGTACTCAGTTAAGTTCAAGCTCTTGCAAGTTTGCACCGAATAGTTAGCACTCCGGCCTTGAGAAGGGATAAGTTTGTGCATGGATTGAAGCCGGAGATAGCCCGGGATATAATGACAAGCTCCAACCCCTCCTCAGAATTACAGTGAGGCTTGAGGCGGGCGATGAAGGCGGAGATTTTTGAGAATAAAATCTTCCCCGTAGATCCTCGACAGGAGGACCAAAGGAGCTACCCTCTACTCCCCAGAGAGAGAAGCATGAGGGTGTAAGGGTAAAGAAATGAAAATCAGAAAAGAAGTTCAGTATAGACCAGAATAGAAAAGAGTGGAAGAATAAACGACCTCGGACGGAAGGGTTCCCTCCTTGCCCTAAATGTGGGAAGAATCACCCGGAGAATGTCTGAGGGCTCAGAGAGTGTGCTATAGGTGCCGACAGCCAGGGCACATGATGAGAGATTGTAAAGCTCCTCTTCCACCAACCACTCAGGGTTCAGAGGGCACTGCGAATGCCAGAGTTTTTACTGTGGCCACAAGGGGAAGCAGAGGCCAGTCCATCAGCAGTTACTGGTCAGTTATATTTCATGCGTCCCTTTATATGCTTTAATTGATTCAGTGCTACCCATTCGTTATTATCTTATGGGATGCTTGAGAGATAGGTTTGAAACCTACTAGAACGACACAACCCATTAAGATAGAACTACCCTGGGGTAGTTCGTGACTCAAGAGATTTTGTTAAGAGAGTCCTTAGTGATCCAGGGTAGAGGTTAACCGTTGACTTAATAGTTTTTGATATGCTCGACTGATGTGATTTGGGCATGGACTTCCTAGGGAGATATGGAGTAGAGATTGACTGTCGGAAAAAAAGGCGAGGTTTAACCTCGATAGTGGATAAGTTTAGTTTTGGAGAGGCCTCAGTTTAGCATGCTGGTTAGAGTGTGAAAGCCAGGAAGAGGTTGAGAAAGGGTGTTGGGGGTATATGCCCAGTGTATGCAGAGTGGTATGTCCACAGTTAGAGATCCAGAGGGTGCCAGTAGTTCGAGACTTTCTAAATGTGTTTCCGTAGAGTTACCGGTTTTGCCTCCAGAGAGGAGGTAAATTTAGTATCGAATAGCACCAGGACAGCACCAATATCTAAAGCCCCTTATCGAATGGCCCAGCTGAGCTCCGAATTAAAGAAGCAACTCCAAGAGCTTTAGATAAAGCTTTATCCGACCAATCATTCCCCTTGGAGCTCCAATCCTGTTGTGAAAAAGAAGATGGATCACTAAGGATGTGTATTGATTATAGAGAGTTGAATAAAGTTACGATTAAGAATAAATACCTTACCCGGATAGATGACCTCTTGATCAGTTGAAGAGCGGCAGTGTTCTCCAAAATTGATTTAAGGTCCGGGTATCATCATGTAAGAGTGGCTGAGCAGATTTGGCTAAAACTGCCTTTCGTACCAATAGGGCATTATGAATTGTAGTGATGCCTTTTGGCTTGACTAATGCCCCAGCAATTTTTATGGACTTGTTGAACAGGGTGTTCATGAGTATTTGGATCAGTTTATTGTTGTCTTCATCGATGACATTCTGATTTACTCTAGTCTAGAGAAGAACATGAAAAACACATTGGATTAGTATTGCAACGGCTGAGAAAAGAAATGTGTGCTAAATTTTCCAAGTGGTGAGTTTTGGCTGAACCAAGTGTTTCCTGTCATACCGTATCTAAGGAATATTCGGTAGATCCGAGTAAAGTCAGGCAATCCGGAATGGCAGAAGCCGGAACAGTGAAAGAAATCAGGAGTTTCTTAGGATTAGCAGGTTACTACGGCGGTTTGTAGCAGGGTTCGCCCAGTTGGCCAACCATTGACAGCTCTTACCAAGCAGAAAACTCCTTTTGTCTGGTCACACATGTGAAAGAAGCTTTCAAGAGTGAAGAAGAGATTAACATCAGCTCCTGTCTAGTGTTACCGCAGGAGGTGTAGATTATGACATTTATACCGACGCCTCTCTACAGGGACTTGGCGCCGTACTGATGCAGTTGGGTAGTTTATAGCTTATGCTTCTCGCGTCATGTAAAGAGTACGAGACCAGATACCCTACGCTGACTATAATAGCGCCGTGGTCTTGCCTTAAAGAGTTGGAGGCATTACCTTTATGGCGTGAGAGTAATATCTACACCGATCATAAGAGTCTAAAGTACTTCTTCACCACAAAGATGAATATGGGCAAAGGAATGTTAGAACTAGTTAGGATTTGATGTGAGATCAAATATCAACCGGGGAAAGCCAATGTAGTAGCCGATGCTTTGAGTAGAAAAGCCCATGTTTTCTGACTTACCACAGAAAGAGTTAATAGAACTTGTCTAAGGAGCAGATTGAGGTGGTTCGGGAAGAATTGCCAGCCTAAGGTACAGTCCTCTTTACTAGAGGAGATTAGAGAGAACAAATGGTTGATGAGTGGTGTCAGAAAACAGTTCAGCAAGTGCATGAGGCAAGACAGCAGAGTTCTTTGTGAGAAATGATGTCCTCTATTTTCAGAAATCGGTTGTGCATTCCTCCAAAGTGAGTTAAACAGAAAATTCTTATGAGGCTCTGACACACCGTACACCGCTCATCTGGGAGCAACCAAGATTATCGGATATAAGAAAGGCTATTGGTGGACGGTATAAGAAAACTTGCAGAGTTTTGTGGCAAATGTCTAACTTGCCAGCAGTGAAAGCAGAACATCAACGACCGTCAGGTTGCTTCAACCATTGAGTATTCCAGAGTGGAAATGGGACATTTCAATGGATTTTATCACGGTCTCCCCAGAGTGCAGAAGGATATATGCTATATGGGTGATTGTGGATAGGTTAACCAAGTCAGCCCTTTTCTCCCGGTAAAGGAAAGTACCCTACAGATCATTGGCTCAGATTACTCAGGGAGATAGTCAGATTGCATGGTGTGCCCAGACTATAGTGTCAGATAGAGATTCCAGATTTGTTTCAGCCTCTGGACAAGTTTACAGAGGAGTTTGGTTACCGTTAAGCATTATACTGCCTTCAATCCTCAGACACAGATGCCAACCGAAGAACGAATCAGGTGCTCGAGATATGTGAGGGCCTGTTGCATGGATTATAGAGTATCCTGGCATGAGATGTTACCTTAGTGGAATTTGCCTACAACAACAGTTATCAGTCTACAATTAAATGGCGCCTTACGAGGCTTGTATGGTACGGTGTAGTCTCCGCTCATTGGGATGAAGTAGGCGAAAGAGATGAGTGAGTACCGCTCTTGGGCCGAGATGACTCGAAGCTAGTAGAAGATGTGAAGAGTTCGAAATAGAATGAAACAAGCCCAAGATCGACAGAAGAGTTTGCCGACTTGAAGAGGAAAGAGGTAGAATTCCAAGTGGGCGACAAAGATTTCTGAAAGTTTCCCCTACACGCGGTAATGCGCTTGGAACCAAAGGGAAGTTACACCGAGGTATGTAGGTCCTTTTGAGATCTTGCAACGAGTGAAAGGTCCTACATGGCACTACAGGGTGCATGATGTCTTCCATGTCTCGATGCTACGGAAGTATGTAAGTGACCCCTCCACATCCTGCGCGTAGGGACTTGAAGTAGCAGAGAATCTAGTATAGAAGAACGTCCAGTCAGATTCTAGATCGAGGTTAAGAACTTCGGAACAAGAGTGTTTCCGCTATGTGAAGGTCCTTTGGAGGAATCACAAAGTGAAGGCCACTTGGGATGTAGAACGGGACATGCGAATCGTTTCCCAGAGTTATTTGCATGAATTTCGGGACGAAATTCTTTTAAGGGGGAAGAATGTAACGCCTTACTTGAGGTACGTAGTTATTGTCCTTCTTTTGCTCTTATTTGAGTTGGTTTTGGTAATATGTTTGTTTGAGTGTGGTGTTGAATGTTTGCCCTGAAATTGGGTTAAAAATAGAAGAAGTTAGTGTACCAGCTTCGCCGGGGCGAAGATGTGTTGAAACCAAGGGAAACTCTTTGGACATTTCGCCGCGGCGACAGGAGTTTCTTCGCCGCGGCGACAGCCGAATAAATGTTGATGAAGTTTTAGTATTTTCTTCCCAAGGCAATTTGACCATTCTACCCCTAACTAGCAGGAAAAGTGGGGAGTTAATTGTAAGGAATTTTCATGGAGATATGTTGTATAGGGGTGAGTTTGTAATGAATCAAAGGATATGATGGAATCCTAAAGAAGAGTAAGGGCAAAATGGGAATAGTGTGTTAATATTCATTAAAGGAATTAGAATCAAGAAACCCTCATTTCCTTCTCTCAAACGCAACTTTCCATCTTTACCCTCCCTCAACTTCTATTCTCTTTTGATCAAGGAATTTCAAGGGGTTTTTGAAGTGTTTGGAGTAGAAAAGCACCTAGGGCTTCCTAAGGTAAGGATTTCTCCTTAAGTTGGGGATTTGTGAGTTTTAGTTCATTTTGGTATTTGAGGGTTTTCATTCTTTGGTTAAGATTAGAGAAAAGTCAAGCTAAACAAGTGAAAGGAAGAGTTGGTGAAGTCTCTCCATAACAAGGTAGTAAACCCAACCCAAGTTGAGATTTATGAGTTTCTTGATTAGGTTTTTATGGAAATGGTGTATGTATGTGATGTACATTGTGATATGCCATGTATGGAGGTTTAAATAGAGATTTCATGCTTTGTGAATGTTAATCCCTTGCAAATATGAGAAAGGTTGTTGGTTAGAGAGGTAGTTGAGATGAATTGAGGTTGTTTATGGATCCCCTTTTTGGAAGTGTTTTCTATGGCAGGTTTTGTGGCTTTGTGAAGGGGTTTTTCCCCATTTTGGATGGTTAGGAAAAGTTTTAGAATCATGGCTATGATAGAGTTTTATAGTGCACATGAGTTGTTTGATGAAAGTGCCTAATAGAGGTTTGGTGTGAGTAATGAACCTTAATTCTTGCAACATTACATGTTGCATCTCTAATGCATTGGTGAGATGGAACCATCCATAGGCACTAGTTTTACATGGAAATGACCTAGAAAGTGTAGGAAATGGTGTATGCAATTACCTTATGGTAGAGAGCTTAGTGGGTAAATTACTCTAAGGTAGAGAGCTTGAAAAATGCTACAATAGAATGAATTAGAGAGTAGTAAGTTGGATGATGCTTTGTGATCATCACCCGACGTATGGAATCGGATTGATGCTTTGTGATCATCATCTGATAAGCCCTAGAGAGATGGGTCATCTTTGTGATCGTCACCCATGAGTTAGAAATGGGGTAGATGCTTGTGATCACTATCCGATTAGTTATTCGATAGTGGGTTGATGCTTTGATCCCATCACAGTTAGTAGAAGCGGGTTGATGCTTTGTGATCATCACCCGACAGTTACTAGAGACGGGTTAACGCTTAGTGATCGTTACCAAAAGTCATGAGACGGGTAGGTGCTAAGTGTTCTCCGCGATAGTTAGAAAACCACAGGACTTGTGATCCCCACTTGGTAGTCACTAAGAACGGGTTTGGTACTATGTGAATTCCACCCGATAGTTATGGAGAGTGAGATGGTGCTGTTGAACGCCATCCGGCCTGTACCTCGTAGAGAGGTCATGGTATTTAGTAGAAACAAAATAGAAACGAATTAGAAAAGGAAAGAAGTAGAGTCACACACGGGGACAGACAGTTAGAGTTTTTTACTTACTGAGCATTATTTGTGCTCACCCGTTATTTCCTTGTGGATGCAGGATCTAGGTGTGATGCAGTCGAGGGGGCGGCAAGCGAAGAGAGCTAGCTACACGTTTCCCCTGTTTGTCTTTTAAAATACATTTTGTAAACAGTACTCTTTTTTATAAAGCCAATGAATTGTAATAAAAAAAAAGAAACTTTGGCCCAATTTTCTATGTTATTATGCCATGCATTGTACTTTTCAGTAGATTTACAATGATATGACTCTAATGAAATATGTTAAATTGTAGTATTAAGGGTATTGGGTTGATGATCAATATAAACTTAAAACAGATAACAAGCCGCGGATCTCTCAGTTTTAAAGAGAAGGTTGAAAATAGCTTCTTTACCTATTTAAAATTTTCTTTCCTATTTAATTGGGATTTGTTTCCTAGGGTAGATTTCCATTGTTATTTAGTTTAGGTGTTCGGCAACTACAGATAAGAGCTTTATTTCGGTTGGAATCAAGATTGCTAATATTTATATTGTGTTAATATGCATTATTTCTCCCTTTTCTTTTTCCTCATTTGACTTTCTCACATGTTGGCATATGTTTTTCCTCTTCTGATGTTTTACTCTAATACTAAAATTTAGGTTGGTTGAACTTTATTATTTTTAAAACCCTTCTTTCGTTTTATCTACAACTGAAGCTATAGAGACAAATCCAGGATGGAAAGCAGCCTATAGAATTTGTGCAAACTCAAGCCAACTAGAGAGAAGGTGTGCCGAATGTGCAGAATTCGAGCATCCAACATTGACAAAATAAGTAAAATAGGAAGATTATTTTAGCTAGAATTAATATTACACTTTAAAGGAAAAAAAAAAAAAAAAACAGTGGAACCTATTGCCACATTGCAGTTCTTATCAGGCAACACCCCCCCCCCCCCCCCCCCCCTCCTCCTCCTCCCCTCCTCTCCTCCTCCTCTTAGGTAAAGAAGAAGAAGAAGGAAGATTAAAGTTACATGCAACTAATTACTTATTAGAACAAGAAAACTATATTTAAAGATAGTACTTTTTCCCACTGTTTGGCACTTAGTAGAGACAGCATTAATTTTACTCCGGTTTACGATTTGAGTTCACCAAAGTTTTAACCAATGGTAACATTTTTTGTACTGGAGAAATTGCTTATTTCAGTGCGTATTGGTGTTGTGAGTTGTTCCAAGCAAAGCCATTACTTCAATACACGATTGTTTCTTTAAGGTTGAAGTTTCACGTGCAACAATATGAATGCCCTTTTGCCCCACAAAGCCGATCTTGGTGGATTTGCCCAATCAATGCAGCTCTGCTGCCCAAATTTGTCGTTTATTCTCTTAGATGAGCATACAAATGAAGTGATAGTCTTCCGAAAATGATGGTATCATTATTCATACACTCGTTTAACAGTATCAAAGACCACATCTATGGCACTATTCAATATCAACAAAACAAGTGCCTTGAGTACTAAAGAAACGAAAAATGAAACATAATTCATAGCTCATTCAATTTAAACCCTCTCAAGCACTTGCTTAAAAAAAAGGAGAATCTATACAAATACCATGGATAATGTTTAATCTAATCATGGGTTTGTAAAATCCATTCAGAAAATATAGTGAAACAATTAGGTCTTTTTTGAAGATTGTACTAATTGAAGATCCAACATGTACAAAGTGAAAGCCTCATTCTCGATTCTGTGAGAATTTTTTAGGAAGCATCCAACAAAATCATGAGAGATTTTTAAGTGAAACAACATAACTCATATGAGATATAGTATTCAATCAAACCAAACAATCAAAATGAATTGCATGTGCGGAAATTTTAACAGCCAAGCATTCAGATGATATTCTTCATATTCTTCCTCAGATTTCCAGACCAAGACATTTTTTCACATTTTCCACAAGCAGGAGCAAGCCATGCTTTTCGTCCTCAACAGATATCATTGGTCATAATTGTGTTTACATAAACATATTAAGGTAAAACCCTGTGTTTTTTTTTTTTTTTGTTTTTTTTTATTTTTATTTTTTTTTTATAAGAAAGAAAGTTGACATTACTGTGCTATTCTAGTTAACATGTAACATGTACCCGAATAACCTTGACATTCCTTGGCATTGCAAATGTGTTCCTCCCTTCACTGAAGTTATCACTACATTTATTAGCAGCAAAGTGTGGTTCCTAGACTCCCTAAAGTCTTATTACTACTTTGCGCTGCCATTTAACCCAAGGAGTAAGAATGTGAAAGTTAGAAGTAATAAAAAACGTCTATAGACTGCATTGGACACAAACACACCCACACAAGTAATAACAAAGATAAAACATAATTCACTTAGCCTACCATGTTCTCTAGAGCCCCATGACTAGCAGAATCCTTCTTGTTTGCTTCGAATTTGATCTTGCAATGCTATCTTCTTCCCAAGAAACATTTGTTTTTTTCTTTCTTACAACGACCAAGGTGTGCATCATCGACAAAAATCCACATATGCCAGGCCCTTCAAAAATCGATCAGAGGATTTAAATTAGTATGCAACAGTCCTAGACATATGCTCTATAGTTAAAGCACTGAAGATGGGGGAATCTGTATGGCTATGGTGAGTCCCTAAGCATATCACTTGCTATCAAAATGAAAAAAATGCGTCTATACATTAGACTCTTTATACTTAGAAATTCAACATCTTCTCTTTGATGAAATGTTTATCTATTTCAATGTGCTTGGTCCTATCATGATGTACTGGATTGTGTGCTATCCCAATCACAACCTTGTTGTCATAGTACAACCTCATAGGCTACGCACTTTTGATTTCAAGCTCTCCTGAGATTCTTCTTAGCCATATTAGTTCACAAATCCCATGAGCCATAGCTCGAAACTTAGCCTCAGCACTACTTCTAGCTACCATGTTCTGCTTTTTGCTTCCCCAGGTTACTAAATTTCCCCAAACAAAAGTGCAATAACCTAAGGTTGATCTTCTATCATCCACAGAACTAGCCCAGTCCGCATCCGTGAATGCTTCTACTTTCCTTTCATTCTTTTTACCAAAAAAATAGCCCCTTCCCAAGGGTCATTTTAAGGTACCTTAGAATCCTACTCACAGCCCCAAAATGCTTCTTTTGTGGGTTATGCATATGATGACTCACTACGCTCACCGGAAAGGCTATGTCAGGTCTAGTATGAGATAAGTATATCAACTTCCCAACCAGCCTTTGATACCTACCTTTATCAACTAGAGCATCACAACTCATTTTCTCAAATTTCAGATTTGGTTCAATGGGAGTCTCAATTGGCTTGCAACCTAGCGTACCTATCTCCTTTAGTAAATCCAACACATATTTTCTTTGTGAAACTGAAATTCCCTTTTTACTCCTAGCAATCTCCATACCAAGAAAATACCTCAACTGCCCCAAGTCTTTCAATTCAAAATCCCGAGCAAGAACCTTCTTAACAGCCTTTATTTCTTCAAAACTATCTCTAGTAGTAATAATATCGTTTACATAAACAATTAGAATAGTAATCTTACCTACAGAGGTTTTAAGGAATAATGTATGATCAGTCTACCCCCGAGTGAAACGATACCTCTTAACAGCCTTTGTGAATTTTTCAAACCAGGCCCGTGGAGATTGTTTTAGGCCATATAATGATTTCTTAAATTTGCACACTTTTCCGTCCTTTCCATTCCTATTAAACCTTGGTGGCATTTCCATGTATACCTTTTTTAGGCCATATAATATAGATTGATCTCAATAGCACATATATCTTTTGTCCTCAAACAGGTATCTTTTGTCATAACTGTGTTTACAAAAACATATTAAGGCAAAACCTTACGTTTTTTATAAGAAATAGAAATTTGTCAATTACTATGCTATTCTACTTAACATGTAACATGTAAAATGCAACCCTAGGAACAAACCTCACTTCTTAAGGAACATTTCTCTGAACTCATTATTTGACTTCGACTTCTCATCTTTCACTTCCTCGGCTTTTGGATTTGTCGAGGGGACACCAAGTGGTCTGACGTTCCTTGGCATTGCAAATGTGTTCCTCCCCTTCAGCTGAATGCTATCACTATGTTTATTAGCAGCAGAGTGTGGCGCTTTAGAATCCCTAAAAGTCTGATTACTACTTTGCACTGCCATTTAACCTAAAGGAGTACGAAAATAAAAGGTAGAAGTGGGAAACACAAACATGTGAATGTCTATAGACCGCATTGCACACAAACAAACACACACAAGTAATAACAAAGATAAAACATAATTCCACTTAGCCTACATGTTCTCTAGAGGCCCCATGACCAGCAGGATCTTTTCTCTTTTGCTTCGGATTGCAATGCTTATCCTCTTCCCAAGAATTTTTTTTTTTTTTTTTTGGTTCTTTCCTACAGCTACAGCAAGGTGTGCATCATAGGCAAAATCCACATATGTGAGGCCCATCAAAAATCGATCAGAGGCTATTATAAATCAGTATGCAATGGACCCATACAGATACTCTACAGTTTAAAGGCAAGCTGGAATATGGGTAAATCTATATGGGACTATGGTTGAGTCTCCTAAGCATATCACTCGCTACCAAAATGAAAAAATATGCTCTTAGACAGTTAGACTCTTTATACTAAGAAAATTAAGAAATTTTACCATAATTAAGGAATTCAACGTTTCTGCAGGTTTATTTGAGACTGCATAATCATCTTTGGAAAGGACATCCATCTTAAAACCAAAAGTGAAAGAACTAAATGATTTATTGACTGCATGCAAGGAAGAAATCAAATTGAGGTTTCAGTGAGCACCCTTGAGAAATTTGATCAAAGAGAGTGGACTGCAATTAGCAGTTTCTATCTCTCTGAAGCATCGGCCATGCTAATCTCCTAGTCTCATTAAAATTAGTTTCTTAGGGCTAATTTCTGTGGTATAGTCCATATTATGCATACATATGTTGAAGTTTAAAGGTCATGCAAGTTAAACAAAGATTTGACTGTAAGACTGAGTTGCACATGGAAGGTCCAATGGATAACTTCCCCTTTTTCATTTTAAGCATAAAGGACAAAGAACATTGACAAATAATGAATGAGAGAAAGCGAGTCATACCCTTGACTTTCCATTGAACTTGTCCTGCAGAATTCGAACAGATCCAACCCCACCAACATCATTAAAGAATTTTTCAAATCTTTAGAAGTTGCCTGAAAAAAATTTAAAACGATTACAATTATCTCTCTGTATTTGCCTGTCCAGCGTAAAAAAAGAATAAAAAGCAATCTCTCTCTGAAGTGCGAGAGAATCTCTACTTGCCCTGAAGTTAAGGTTTGATAAAAATGCAGTACACTTGTCAGTGTATACTTTGGCTCTTCCAGTGGTGGAGTCTTTGATGTGCTAGTCATTTGGATGATCTTCAAACTTGGGTTTTGCTTCTTCTACTTTGTTTTCTTCAGCTAAGTTTTTTGCTCGTCCCTTTCCTTTCCCATGCACTTTGTTTGGGTTTTGGGCAGTATTTTTTTGCCGCTTAGCTGGAGACTGTTTGTCAGTCATGTTCGAATCTGTTTTTCTCTTTCCATTAACACTTTTTTTATGTGACTTCTCTTTCTGATCTATTAGTTCAAGAACAGATTTGGTTTCCTGCTGTAACATAAATAATTACAGCTCTTCCAAGTGGGGTGTAACCTGAGAAAGGGAACAAAGACAAGCATTTTTACGCATTGAGTTAAAATAGCAAGGATTGCATACATTCAATAAATGCCAAGCAGATGTATCATAATTCAGTAACATCGTTAACAATGTTACGTAACAACTTGAATTAAAAGCTTAAATTGGTAGTTAAGCATTCAACAACCATACTTAACATTTAACACAATCTCATGCGTTGAACAGCCATAATCACAACCATAAATATAACATAAATATATATACAAGTTTATAATCTAAATAAGAGCCTATTTGTTATAAATTTTAAATAGTGTTTATTTTCGAAAACAAGGAATATAAGGAATTTTATGAAAATACTTTTTTATTAAAATATGTTGAAATGTTTTCAAAACAATGTTTTGCATATAATTCTAAAAATTAGTGTAAAATTAGAAAACAAGAAAAATATCATTTCTCAGTCTTTATATAGTTTTTAAATTCAACAACAATTTCGAATACCAGATATATTTTCAAATATTTAAAATATTGAGATAAAGCTTTTGAAATTTTTAATTGTAACTTAGTTTTTCAAGATTATTTTTTAATCACAAACCAAACTGGCCCAAATCTCATAAGGAGATTTAAAATAAAAAATATATTTTCAAATATTTAAAATACAAAGATAAAACTTAAAATTTTTAATTGTAACTTGATTTTTTAAAATTATTTTTGAATCACAAACCAAACTGGCCCAAATCTCATAGAGAGATTTAAACATGAAATAAGTAGAAAACAAATCCTGATAATCTTTTTATTTCAATCTCTTAACTAGATAAGACTTAGATAACTCTTAAATTGATCATATTCTAATCTAGAAATCCTACACTCCCTCTCAAGCTGGTGAATAGATATTTATCATTCCTAGCTTGGAAACTAGATTAACAAACAACTATCTAGGCAGTCCTTTTGTAAGAATATATGTTGTCTGCTGACTTGTAGGCAAGTAGGTAACACATAACAACTTATCTTCTATCTTTTTTTTGATGAAATGTCTATCTATTTCAACGTGCTTGGTCCTATCATGATGCACTGGATTGTGTGCTATCCCAATCGCAACCTTTTTGTCATAGTACAACCTCATAGGCTCCGTACTTTTGATTTCAAGCTCTCTCAAGATTTCAAGCTCTCTCAAGATTTCAAGCTCTCTCAAGATTTCAACCTCATAGTAATCTTACCTAAAAAGGTTTTAAGGAATAATGTATGATCAGTTGTGAATTTTCAAACTAGGCCCATGGAGACTGTTTTAGGCCATATAATGATTTCTTAAATTTGCACACTTTTTCGTCCTTTCCACTTCCTTCAAACCCCGGTGGCATTTCCATGTATACTTCTTTCGCAAGTTCACCATTCAAAAATGCGTTTTTTCACATCTAGTTGTTGTAGAGGCTAGTCTAGATTTGTTCCAAGAGATGAGCATCCTGATAGTATTCAACTTAGCCATCGAAGCAAAGGTCGCCTCATAGTCTACTCCATAGGTTTGCGTAAATCCCCTTGCCGCTAGCCTTGCCTATACCCTTCAACTGTTCTATCTGCCTTATACTTAATAGTAAACACCCACTTGCAACTCACAGTTGTTTTCACTCTAGGTAAACTCACCAGCTCCTAAGTCTTGTTTTTTTCTCAAGAGCCTCCATCTCCTTTATCACAGTCTTCCTCTAGTTTTCATCCCCTAATGCTCATGTACCGATGCTAGAACCTTCACAGTTGAGGGATTAGTGGTGAATGCCAAAAAATCATCTGCCAACTTATCGTATGCCACATATTTAGCAATAGGATGCAACATACAGGATCTAACACCCTTTCTTAGTGCAATAGGTAAATGTAAATCATCATGCCCTGATTTAGACTCATCAGAAGATAGTTCTTCCTTACCTTGTGACTGTGAATTACTGGTTTCTTCCAGTTGGGATGATTGCTCATGCAGATCATTAGGTTTCCTTCCACTTTGATAGTCAGTTCTTCGAGAATAACATTGGAGACCCGACTGATTTAATCTCTCTAGACCTCCCCTTAGTTTCAATCTTTCCTGAGAGTTTGGTTTACCAAGAGTGGGCTATATAGTTAGAGTATGACCTAAATTGGTAGCTTGACTACGAGACTGACTCATCCTTATGGGACTAGGCTGACCTATAGGAACCTAACCTGAATTAGGCTGACTAGGAGACTGACTCATTCTTATAGGATAGGCTGACCTATAGGAAACTAGGTGACTTTGAACTTTGACCTGGACTGGGAGACTACTGAGACTGACTCAAGTGTGGTTGTAAGGGTAACACTACTTCCCACGAATGACCTTCACAATCTCTCAAATTCTCCCCTGAAGGGGAGTGGGAAAGAATGGATGTGACTCAAAAAATGTAAAATCACTAGAGACATATAATTTTCTTTTTACATGACAATAACACTAATAGTCTTTCTATGTGGGAGAATATCCAAGCAAGATACATTTAATGGCCCTAAAGTCTAACTTTCCTCTATTAAGAGACATAACATGTACAAAAGCAGTATATCCAAACACCTTTAAGGGTAAAGTATTTAGGATCCTACAACTAGGAAAGATCTTTAGCAAAGTCTCAAGAGGCATATGAAAATCAAGAATTATAGTAGGTAATCTATTTATCAAATATGCAGCTGTTAAAATCGCATGACTCCAAAAATATTGAGGTACCTTTATGGTAAACATTAAGACTCTAGCTACCTCTAATAGGTGCCTATTCTTTCTTTCAACTATCCCATTTTGTTGAGGGGTATTAACACAATGGCTTTGATGTATAATCCCGTGATGTAACAGGTAGTTTCCTAGGATAGAGTGAAAATATTCCTTACCATTATTAGTCCGTAAAACTTGGATTTTTTCTTGAAACTAAGTTTCAACCATTGAATGAAAGTTTTTGAACAATTGACCTGCTTCAAACTTGTTTTTCATCAAGTATACCCAACATACTCTAGTATGATCATCAATAAACGTAATGAACCACTTAGACCCTACAATAAACGCAATGCAGTAAACCATCTGTATTCTTCATCTGTTGAGATAAGTAATCTTATGCGTGCTGAAAGGAAGAAACTGCACAGTTAAGTATTCAAGTATATATAATACATCCAATCATACAGAGCCTGCAATTTCGATGGTACACTAAAGAGACATAGGCTAATTGTTTATAAACACAAATATTAAAGACAACAATTATACAACAACGATGTACCAGTTGAATATGACATGCAAATTTTATAAATTCACAGATCCATAAAGATATCTTCCGTGCATGCAACTCCCATGCTAAATGAGAAATTTTTTAGCAAAGGACACTATTCCATGACAAACCAATTAACAAAGGTAACAATCTAGCAATTAACAAAAGTCATCTTGGAGTACCGAGACTTATGCACTGTAATTTCTACATAAAGTGGTCATAATGGTACTATAACAGCACACTAAATGAAGTAAATTAATAGACTTTTCTTCAAAGTCTAAGGGTAGAAGCACTTGATACACATTCGTAAGAGATCTATGGCTGGACCCTGAAAGAGTAGACTACAAGGTCCACATTTTCTTCATCCAAAATTCATCATGAATAGAGCATCTACAAATGTCTTGAGAAGCTTCAAGTTCTTGACATCGAGTAAATACAAATTTAACAAGGAAAAATGAACAGTATACATATGTGAACCTAAAAGGTTTCCCTTATCAATGGAAAATTTAGTTCATCCTCTTCTGCTTCAAGCAAAAGGATTATTCATCTCAAACCATCCACTCAAGTGAGGAATAAGTTTAGGTACTGAAACGAAGAGGGCCCAATTAACAAAGATCTTTAATGCATAAAATGTAGATGAAACAATAACAAGTTACAAAGAGCAGTAAGTCAAGCCTGCAAATTAGAGAAAAAAATATCTTTACCTCCTCAATGGTCAAAAAAGTCCATAGAAGGGACTTCTCAAAGACCTGAATATGATATGAAAATTTTTTTAAACAACAAGAGTAAACCTCTATATTTGTAAAAGGAGTAGAATGAAATTCCAACACTAAAGTTTGTGAAACTTCATTGCTCTTAAGCTACTTATAACAATCTCTCATAATTCGCAATAGATGAAGGTAACAACTGAAACTTACAGTAGATATCTCTTTCTTAAGCGCACGACAATGTTCCAAAGCGAGCAAAGATCGAACCCAAAGATCATCAACCCAAAGACAATTTTACCTAGCCTTGGAATGAACATCCCGCACAATATTTCCTACTTGAAGGGAAAAAGAGATGATTAATTACTAAAATTACAAATACTTCAAACATAAAGAATTGAAAAGAGAAAATATGAGTGAAACCTTCAAGGTTTTATCCAAATAGTGAGTATAGTCAAGCCACAAATCACTTGATATAGGAAACTCGATAATAGAACGTTCATAGAGAAGTTGAACACGGTCTGGATCTCCAGAAGACTAATCAAACTTCAAGTAGATCTACAAAAATTTCAAATTAAAATAATAGTATTAAAACTTTAAAGAAGGGAAAAAAAAAAAAAAAACAGTAACCTATTGCCACATTGCAAGTTCTTATGCAACCCCCCACCTCTAGGAAAAGAAGAAGAAGAAGAAGAAGAAGAAGAAGAAGAGAAGATCTAAAGTTTACATAAACTGATTACTAATTGTTAAAATATATTAGGAAAATAGAGATATTATTTCCTAGATTGACTGTTTAGATATATTTGGAAAATAGAGATAGTGTATTTATTTGTGTAAATATGGGAGACTAATATTGTGTGTATATCCTTGATTATTTAGGATCAATTCTTTCCTAATTCATGTAACTTGTACATTGCCAATTCCCATTGATTTGTGTAAATATGGTAGACTAATATTGTGTGTATATCCTTGATTATTTAGGATCAATTCTTTCCTAATTCATGTAACTTGTACATTGCCAATTCCCATCTCGCTTGGGGAAATAATCAAGCAACATATTTCACAAACACTGTTGTTTCGTGATATCAGAGCCAGGTTGGTTCTTGGCCTTCTTTTTCTTCTAAATCCATCTATTTTAGAAACCCTAAAACATATCGTTAAAGAAGGCACTCGTCTTTGCTTTTGGGGAGTTTATTTCTCGATTCTCCTAGTTCGTCGGCATCTTCTAGTTCTTCTCAGGCGATCGGTTTCCTCTAGTTCTTCCTTCTTGTTGGTGGTTCAACTCTGACAGAGGGTGTTTCTATTGTTTTGGATTTATGTCTCACTTCTCTTGATTACAATAGTAGAAGCATCAAAATCAGGTGATACCAAACAATTCTTCTCTTCTATTTCTAGTTCTTCAACAAGTACTATAGTCAAGCTTCAGGGTAGTAGTAATTATACGTCATGGGCTGCTTTAGTAGAGTTATGGTTTATGGGGCAGGGTTATGATGATCACTTAAGTAAAACATCCACTAATATTTCTACTACTAAGAGGGCTAGTTGGGTTAAAGTTGATGCTAAGTTATGTAGTCCCCTTTGGCACTCTTTAGACCCTAAACTGCTTAATTTGTTTCAATCTTGTAAAACTTGCTGTAAGGTCTGGACCAAAGCCAAAACTTTGTATAGGAATGATGTGCAAAGAATATATAGAGTTGTTTCTGATATTATCCACCTTCAACAAAATAGTCAAGATATGGAGAGCTATTTAGGGTAGATAGAGACTTTAAAAGATCAATTTGATTCCCTTATGCCAGTATCTGATAGTACCACTGAACAAGAGAGACATCGTGACAAATTCTTTATGGTCCTAGCCTTAATCAGACTACGATCTGACCTTGGTTCTATTTGAGATCAAATTTTAGCTAGCCCTACCATACCATCTTTGGAAGATGTATCTGCTTGATTATTGCGTCTTTCTTTAAACCTAGGCGATACTAATGAGGTTGAGACATCTGTATTAGCTGTTCAAGCAAGAAATCAGCAAGGACAGAGTGGTTCTAGAAAGGCAAAAGGAAAGGGATCTAGACTACATTGCACCTATTGTGACAAGAACGACCACAACTGAGACACTTGTTGGGCTTTGCATGGGAGGCCACCACATCAATCTTCTAATTGATCCACCGCTCATGTGGCTCAAGCAACTGGAGATGGACTCATTCCCTTACTCGATGCTAAAGACCAATAACCCAACTCCATTAGATTGTCTAGGGCTGATTATAATGACTATCTTCAATATCAAGTTGTCAAGCAACAGTCATCCTCATCTGGCACTTCCCAAACTGGCAATTCCTTTGCCTATCTGAGCTGGACCTCCTCTACTGGCCCATGGATTTTGGATTCCGGAGCATCTTACTACATTTTCGGTAATAAAAATCTTTTATCTCAAATTACCTCTTCTCCTACTTTATCAAAAATTACTCTTGCTAATGGTTCACAGACTATGGTCAAAGGGATAGGAGAAGCTCAACCACTTCCATTTCTTTAAACTCAATCTAATTCGCCTTTGAATGTCCATATAATCTGATTTCTATTAGTAAGTTAACCAAATATCATAACTATTCTGTCACCTTTTTTGCTGACTCTATTGTGGTGTAGGATCAGAACACAAGTCAGACGATTGGAACAAGACATGAATCACATGGACTGTACCACCTCTCCGATCCAAATCCGTTAGTTGCCTTCACCTCCGCTGCATCTATCGACATTCTTCATAGCCACCTTGGTCATCCAAGTCTTGCCAAATTTCATAAATTAGTACCTAGTCTGTTTACATTATCTTCTTTTAATTGTGATTCATGTCAACTTGGAAAAAAAACTAGAGCTTCTTTTCCCAAGTGAGTCAATAATAGGGCCATCTCAATGTTTGATATTGTTCACATAGACATCTGAAGTCCTAGTCGTGTCAGTTCAACTTTGGGTTTCTATTATTTTATTACTTTTATAGATGACTATTCTCGTTATACTTGGGTATTTTTAATGAAAACTCGTTCTGAGTTTTTTTCTATCTTTCAAATTTTTTGTGCTGAGATTCGTTATCAATTTGGTGTTTCTATTAAGATTTTGCGTAGTGATAATACTAGGGAATATCTATCTTCTCCCTTTACTACGTATATGTCTTTTCAGGGTATTATTCACTAGACCTCATGTGCCTATACTCCTCAGCAGAATGGGGTCGCCGAACGCAAAGTCTGCATCTTATTGAAACAACCCATACCTTACTTATACATCATCATGTTCCTCTTTGATTTTGGGGGAATGAAGTTCTCACTGCCTATTACTTGATTAACCGTATGCCTTCTTCTGTCTTGCAACATAAGAGTCCTCACTCTATTCTATTTCTTGGTAAAGTACCTAATACATTTACGGGTGTTTGGTTACATTTGCTTTGTTCATGATCACACTCCAGGCAAAGACAAATTACAGCCTAAATCTTTTAAGTGTATCTTCTTAGGATATTCTCGTCTCTAGAAAGGTTACCGTTGCTATGACCCAACCACCAACAAATATTTTGTTTCTGTAGATGTAACTTTCTTTGAGACATCTCCATACTTTTCTGTAAACACCGTCAATAGCAATCTTATCCCTGCCACCTTACCTATCCCCATCCCTCCTTCCTCGTCGATGGATTGTCCTCCTCTCCAAGTTTATTCTCGTCGTCCTTGTCCTCCTACTAATCCCAATGGTACTTCCCTTCTTGATATAGGTACCTCGGTCAATCCTGATGACCCATCTCCTATTCCTCTGTCGCCTGCTCCGGTCATGTCTCTTGTAGACAAGGCAACTCCTCCACTTGCCCTTCGCAAAGTTATTCGATCTTCTCGAAACCTACATCCTATTTATAATTTTCTTAGTTATGATAGTTTATCTCCATTTTATTCTGCCTTTATGTCAAACTTGTCTTCTATCCCTATACTTAACATTGTTAGCGAGGAAATGGCACATCCAGGGTGGAGAGCTACCATGATTGAGGAGATGACTGCTCTCGATCATAATGGTACTTGGGAGTTGGTTTCCTTACTACCAGGCAAGATTGTTGTTGGGTGTTGTTGGGTTCACACTGTTAAGATTGGTCCTGATGGCAAAGTTGATCAACTGAAGGCTCGCCTTGTTGCAAAGGGGTACACTCAGATCTATGGGCTCGACTATAGTGATACCTTCTCTCCTATTGCTAAGATTACTTTGGTATGCCTCCTTATCTTTTTAGCAGCCATGTATCAATGGCCTCTTCATCAGTTGGATATTAAAAATGCCTTCTTGCTTGGTAAACTTGCCGAGGAAATGTATATGGAGCAACCGCCAGGGGTTATCACTCAGGGGCAGTCAGGATTGGTGTGTTGTCTATGCCGGTCTTTATATGGTCTCAAGCAGTCACCTACAACATGGTTTGAACGGTTCAATTCTGTGATTCAACAGTTTGGGATGTCGTGAAGTACAACTGATCATTCAATATTTTTCCGTCGTAATGATCATGGTAAATTTATATACTTGGTTGTCTATGTTGATGACATTGTCACAACAGGTAATGACCAAGATGGGATTTCTCAACTAAAGCAGCATCTATTTAGCCACTTTTAAACCAAGGACTGGGGGAAGCTAAAGTATTTTCTGGGGATTGAGGTAGCACAGTCTAAGGCTGGTGTTGCTATATCACAAAGAAAGTATGCCTTGGACATTCTTGAGGAGACAAGTATGTTAGACTGTAAGCCTGTAGATTCTCCTATGGATCCCAATGTCAAACTTGTTCCTGGACAGGGGGAGCCATTAGAAGACCATGCAAGGTATCCAAAATTGGTTGGTAAGCTGAATTATCTCACGATCATTAGACCAGATATCTCTTTTGCAGTTAGTGTGGTTAGCCAATTTCTCCAGGCCCCATGTAGTGGTCATTGGGATGCAATAGTTCACATTCTCAAATATATTAAAGGAGCTCCAAGACAAGGCTTGATATATGAAAATAAGGGTCATTCTCAAATTGTTGGCTATTCTGATGCTGATTGGGCAGGGTCTACATTAGATAGACGATCTATTTCTAGATACTATATCATGATTGAAGGTAATCTAATATCTTGGAAGGGTAAGAAGCAATATGTAGTAGCTAGATCAAGTGCAGAGGCAGAATATCAGGCTATGGCTCTCGCGACTTGTGAGCTCATCTAGTTGAAACAACTTCTTCAAGAATTTGGGTGTAGTGAAGTGAAGCAGATGAAACTAATATGCGACAATCAAGCTGCTCTGCATATTGCCTCAAATCCAGTCTTTCAAAAAAGAACAAAGCATATAGAGGTTGATTGTCATTTTATCTGATAGAAGATTGAATCCGGATGCATTGTCACCAGTTTTGTCAACTCAAATGACCAGTGATGCGACTAAATCAACCTTAGCAAGTGCACGACTCATGTTCAAATAATAAAGTGATGAGTTTGAGTATCGTCCTACAGAGATCAAAGTGAATATTTGTAATTGCTTAAAACTACCTTCATGTTATTTGAGAAAACGAAATCTTAGAGTGTAAAAGTAACAGATTAAAAATAACTAAATTAAACAAATAAACAATGTGAAGAACTTTGCAGTATTAATGAAGTTAGGGCACAGATTTCCCCCTAACTGTGCTTGACAACTACTTTTAATACCCGTTTGTGCTATGAATTGGTAGGATTCTTCTAAGGCCAATTATCATTATTTAGGAATAATATTCAACTTAATACAGATTCCTATTCAGTTACTCTGAAATTAAGAAGCATAAATTCATCAATCCTTTGCTACTAATTCGCCCTATTCGGTTATGAATTAGGTGGACCACAAATTAATCCTAGAATCTCTATTTGATTACTTTTAGTTTTAATATGTTGTGCAATGTTATTCCAATAAAACAATTATGACTATGAATTAAGCAATAAACCTTAACTTCTCTATTTGAAACATCATTAAGGTAATTGAATCAATCCAACATTCATAAAGCATTAAACCTAAACTCTTGCACAAATTCATAAACATAAATCTAGTATTAAGAATAAAAATTGTTCAAAACATAATTAGGGTTTCATCCTCCCCTAACAAAAGAGATTTACTCCATCCTAAGAACAAAGAAATAAATAGAGAAGAAGGAAAACATATTCAGACTTGAAAATAAATAAAAATCAAACTCTTAAATCTGATATTCAGTCTTCAAGCCTCAAGAATGCGTATTCTCCTCTAAAAAATATGCAAAATTTGTCCCTTGACAACTGATCTCAATTATACCTAAATACCCAAAAGAGTCCTAAGTGAAAAAGGAAAGAAAAACTGATAAAAACGCCCTAATAGTTTCCGCCACAACCCTGGTCGTGGCCAAATTTAAGTCACCACAGCCTAGGCCGTGCTGTTTCTTGGTCTCTTTGTTTTCTCTTTGTTCCACCACCATGGCCATGGTGAACTACCAAGGCATGGCCGTGGCCTTCAAGAATGTTAAGTAATCTCAACTTTTTCAAGCTTTAAGTCCCAATTTCATTCCAATACAATCTACTCAATCAAAGCCTAAAAAAAAAAACACAAAAGTTATCCAAATCAATAGGTAACCATTCATATCTCAAACTTAACAAAAACAAACATCAAAACAAAGGAAACAAATGAGAAGTTAACTAAACTAACATCAAAACAACCCTTAAAACACTCAAATTGTGCAACTTATCAACTAGCTAGCAGATGTTCTTACTAAGTCTCTTAGAGGTTCCCGAATCGGATACATTTGTAACAAGCTTGGAATGAAATTGCTCAAAGAATAGCTTGGTTTTGGCCTTCAGTAATATATCAAATCATTGTGATAAATAAATAGTGAAGAAATGGTTATGAGAGATTTAATTAATGTTGAAAGACTTATAATAATGAAAATACTTGTAAGTTATCAAAAATCATTTGTAAAAGCAAGAACATATGAACTTTTTGCAGGATGTAAAGTCAGCATATTGTAAACATTAGTAAGGATCTCAGAAACAAGCATATTTGAATGTGGTAAATAATTTGTATTGTCAATATAGTCGGAAAACCATGGTATGTGAAATTTGTATTGTCGTTGTTTGTTGATTTCATTAGCTTAATAGAGGATTCGTTGCTCTCTGAACGTGCAAGTTTGCTAATTTTAGTGATATTTATTGTCAAGTACATTAATTATATATGTATCAACCTAGCTAAGATCTTGAATTAAAGATCATTGAAGCGTATGGTGTAGAATAATAGTTTTATGAATTTCAATTGGTCTTCAGCCGACAAAGTTATATTAGTTTAACAATTTATTGCGAAGTTCTGAGACCTGCCCATGTGGGTTATTCATTCTTGAACTACCTTGTTTTTAAATAGAAAGTTAGGAAGACGAAATTTTGAATAATTGTATTAGAGGGATATGGAAGCATTTGATAGAAAACTAGTTAGCATGGAGTCTTTGTATGTCAGAATGGTGAAATTTAAGCTCGAACTAGCTTACCAATACTAAGCATTTGGCTTATCTTGGAAAATTACCCATGTTTTATGTCATTTTCTCACAGCTTGGCTTAAGTTGACTACAAACAGAAACCGTATCAAAATTTTCTGGAAATGGCAATGGATGTTGAGGGAAATAAATCATGGATTTAAGGAACATGTTTTGATTGCTAAGAATTTGATAGTGTGTTATAAAGTTGACATGTGTCGAAGAGCAACCTTGGATGTTGAGATTAAGGCTGTTTAGCTTGGTTGAGGGCTTGAACCATTGCCAATAATAGCTTTCAAAATAATGATTGAAATGATGTGTATTCATTTACAAGTTATTGATTGGATATGCCACAATCATTTAGGTTGTGCTATGTCCGACAACTCTGATTTATTAAATCTTGTTCATTTTATGTTGCCAATGCCAAATGAAGATTAATGGTTTTACTTTGCTGATGTTCTACAATTTTTTATCTTTAATATGTTTCAGATTCAATTTGTGCTTCTTATTAGCAGACAAGGAAAAGTCTGGTTGACTAAATGGTATTCTCCTTATTCACAAAAGGAACGAACTAAGATATGGTTTTAAATCCATGCCGCTCAGATATTCTCTCTTTAGATCTTAATTATTAATTTTATTTTCAAAGGACCTGCCTTGTGTTGGATAAATGATCGTCGTGGTATCATTTCCTCAACTTATTGTAACAGCTGTGGTTACATTGATGATTTGTTTGAACTGCTGCTTTGTCTGAGAAGGTTATTCGTGAGCTCAGTGGAGTCATTCTTTCACAAGGACCCAAGCTCTGTAATTTTGTGGAATGGAGAGGATACAAAGTTGTTTATAAAAGGTATATGCATATATGACAGTATTTGTGAATCAATGAATATGTTTTGCCATCATAGAGATGATCAACTGAGTTGGTTCCAATGAATATGTTTTACAGATATGCTAGTCTATACTTCTGCATGTGCATTGATCAGGATGACAATGAATTAAAGGTCCTTGAAATAATTCATCATTATGTTGAGATTCTTGACAGATACTTTGGAAGTGTGAGTGAAGCTGACTTTACTTTGTATAAGATCACTAAGTGCATTAAAGTGTATATTTCCATTTGATTGGTATAGAAACTGACGTTTGTGGTTATCTAATTTTGCTTCCAGGTCTATGAGCTGGACTTGATCTTCAACTTTCACAAGGTATGGTGCAACGGACTTGTTTTGCAATTGGGATTTTCCTTTCTGAAAGGGTTTTTTAATATCAAAATGGTGATTGATGCAATAAGTGACTGCCCAAAATACCTTATTAATTTAATGCCCTCTTGCTTATCTAATGTAGATCAGTTTATATTGCATGGGTGAACTTCAAGAGTCTAACAAGAAAACAGTTGCACGTCTAATAGCTGCTCAGGTATAATTTCTTTTTCTTGGTCACAGTGGGTTTTGGTTGTCAGTTTTTCATAATTTTTTAATTTTTCAGTATAATTTTTTTTTTATGTTGTAGGACTCATTGGTGGAGACTGCAAAAGAACAGGCTGGTTCAATAAGTAATATAATCGCACAGGCCACCAAGTAGGGTAACATAAGGATCTCGCAAGAATTGTATACTTGGTTGCTCATCAGATTTGCGTGTTAACAGTGTGATAAATTTGGCTAATGCGTCTATACAGCTGATCCAAGCCTTTTCGTGTAAAGACACTATACGACTGCAACATTATCCTGCATTTTATGCTGTAATTTGCAAAGCAATGGTATGTTTTGTTAGTGGTGTGATTTTGCTATATTCTGGATATATTACATGTTCTTTTTGAATGATTGTCTCTTATATACTTAAATTACCAAAGATACCACTTTGATTAAGAGCAGATTTTGACAGCAATGGTGTTGTAAGTTAATGGCAAGTAGGGTAGTGTAGAGGGTGAGAATTTGTAAGTTATACATTTCACAATTTGAGGAATGGAAAATTTATTTTTTATAGGAACTGAAATGCTTGACCTGTTATGCATGGTTCAAGATTAGATTGTGCATCTGTGAGCTGACAGAGAGAATAGCGAATTGAGCTTTATTTATAACACTTTGTTCACTGGTTAGGCAGAAGTTTGATATCTACACTACGCCATAGAGAATCACAAAATGAAACAAAGCTGGATATCTACAACTACGCCATAGCAGAGTCTCAAAAAGAATGGGAGAGATGGGAAGTGTTGAGTTATATTACATGGTTAAATATAGGGCAAAGTCTTAATTCTCCTCAGAAATCAAATAAAAACAACCTACATGCTTTACTTTAGGTTTAGGATGACATGCACGATGACGGAACCTCCTCCATCTCATCTTCATTGCCTGTATCCCATTTTTGGTCATATGATAAGAGAAAACTGAATCAGCAATAAGGGAGTGCAGAGCAGAGTCAATCTGAAGTCTATGTTTAACATTATAAATGGTTGTTAATCCAAACCTTTAGAAAAGGTCAAATCTACAGGATTAACAAGCACTCCATATCTTCCCTTTTACATCTTTGGCTTTCAGATCTTTTTCAATTAACTTAGGAGGTGCATCTAGTGGAGGCGGGCTTGCATAGGCAGAGAAACATCGATATTAAATCATTTGCTGTTTGAGAATTCAATATGGTAAAATGCAAGTAGTCCTCTCCTACCATGGTGCGAATCAGAGGCCAATTGATTCGCGGAAGAAGGATGTTGTTTAATTTCATTGGCACCACTATTTGATCCTAAACGATCTGTGGGATCTCGTTTAATAACAAATTAAGCAGCTGCCTACCTACAAGACTGACCTGGAATGAAACATCAAGCAAATTAACATCAGTTGCCTGGCCATCTCATGAAACCAAAATGTTCTGCCCAAATGGATCTAATTTTGCAAGTTCAATGAAGAGAAGCCCAGTTCATCATCATCAATATTCTAATTCATGTTGACATCTCCGAGCCAGTTAAAACTTATAGCTGGTACACATTTCATCAAAGGCAGTGAAAATTTAGACCCAATATACTTTGTAGCCATGATGTTCTCAGGAAGGTATCCGCTACCTTTCCAAAAGAAGTTTTTGGTTATACTCACTTGTTAATGTTCTCCATTGTTAACTATTCACAATTAAGTTCAAGAGATTATCCATATTTTGACCAAACCTTAAGATCCTGAGCATGTATAGAATATCCACTGACTCACAGAATAACAAGAGAATTATTTTAACCGACTTAAAAGCAGGCAGATTTTTACCGGAATGCTATTGGGAAAGTGAGGTCTTTGTGCAAATGTTGGCAAATGTCTTCTGTCTATTTTTACCTCTGAAAGGTGTACAACCGTAGAGCATCTCATACAAAAATACCTGCATACCAGACATAAAATGAATTCAAAGCATAATATAAGCTAGTAATATGTAAATTCCCACATCTAGAAGTAAGATGAATCTAAAACTATTATTTTTGAAGCATATCATTTAAAAGAATAACAAGAAGAGGAAACACAAAACGATCTGATATCATGTATTCAGCTTCAGTGGGTGCTACCAAGAGCCCACCAATCAATAGCACTGTGTGGCCAGCACCTGTAATATTTCCTAAAATCGAATAACAAATATTAATACATGATAATACAGATTGTAGAAACAAACAAGAGCATCAAAGAACAGTTAATATCTATTAGCTAGAATTTCAAAAACCAAATTAGACAAAAAGTTTTCATGCAGCAAATATTATCTAAACCTTCCATTTCAGATGAAGCAAATGGACATTAACAAGCTACGAATATCACAAATAGCATGAAATGCATAAGCTCTGGGAAAAATGAATCTCTAACAGGAGCAATGTACTCTTCAGTTCCCACAAATGAATTTGACACTGTAACTGGTTCTGCCAAAAATGTTGGCAGTGGCTGATTCCTGAGCTCTCCTATTATTAGGCAGTGGATGCTTAATAATCTGCAGAAGTAGTAAAATTTACAGCCTGTAAGGTAGTCATAGTTCCCATTCTAAGCATTTGATAAGTATCAAAGTAGATGGAAATTCCGAAAGATGTAATGTTTGCAAATTCTGTGTGTAGACATGACAAAGCACATTCTGTGGTGACAAGAGATTAAGGAATCCTTTTCATAACCTTGCAACGCCGGAGAAAGAATGACTATATAAAGATAGTTATTTTTTTACCACTTTAATCCAACTAACATAAACCTTCCAACCCTGGCATGGGCAGGATTTATTTCATAGACTTTGTACACCTTTGAGAAACCTCAAAAGCTATAAATAGGTAGTACACTACAAATCATGCAATTTAACCGGTATAACTAAAAGGAAGTGTTCGTCTTGCTATCGAACACCTTCCTGAAGGAAAATCATCTTTTTCATGCATACCAGGGACAAGAAAAAGTAGTTGAACACCCTCCAACAAACAGTTGATAAATTGAGCTAACTCATATTATCCATGCTCAGGGAACACAACTTAGGAACAGACAAATTGCATATCCTAATGAAAATATAAACATTACAGGAACGTGGTAACATACTTAGGGTTTGCAGGACGTCATGAATGATAAATCAAAGTCATTTAATACTATATGCCCATCTTTCTAGAGTAAAATCTTTTCAGGTTTCAAGTCTCGACAAATTATTCCTGCAAGGTCATCACCAACAAAATAGAAAAAACAAAAGATTAATGACATGAATAGTTATAAAAAATTATTGGATTGCAGCCAACTAATTTCTTATCTTAAAGCCATTGGAGAACATGTCTCTCACTTCCATCATTAGCTGATATCTCCTACTAACTTTACAACAAAACTTCTCATGCACAGATTTTCTTCTAAAAGCCATTGGAGACATCTCTCTCACTTCCTTTTTACAATGATGCAAAATATTTTTGTTAAAATCCAATGAAAATATGGACTCTGACATTTTCCTAATACTTAAACAAAGATGATTACTGTTCAGTGACGAAGTCACATAAATAACTTGATATTTTTCCAAGTTATGATACAGGAACAATAACACAATGAATTTATCTGAACAAAAAGCAGATACAGTTCTCAGCAGCTAAAATACCTAAACATTGAAGATATTCCAAGCCAATGACAACCTCTACAGCATAAAACCTGGAGAAGTACTAATTGTTAGATATTATTAAGATCGTACAACATAACAAGGGCATGATATCTGGAATAAGCTCAGACATAAAGAAAAATAAAAGAAAAGAAAAGGAAAACAATATTAAACAGCCAATCTCAAACTCCAGCAAACTCTAGCAAGAATAAATGTAAAGTAATTGAATTTTCTCTAGGTCAGTCATCTGAAAGAAACATACTTCAATGATTTGCTTTAGTTGTATTGAAATTATATCTTTAGCAGAGTTTCAGTCGTTCAACAAGAAATAATCAGATACCTTCAGAGGTAACAGATGAAAGTACCTGGCAGATTCTTCTTAAATAACTTCATAGGCTGCCTGTCAAGTAAAGCAAATAACTCTTCACCAGAGAAAAGTCTGTTATCAAACATATGTGTGTAGGAGTCTGAGGAGATAAAGAGACATCAGTACGTATTACTGCAGTTACTAAATCAATTTAAGAAACCAAACAGAAAATTTCTTGATATGTAACGCCCCACTTGAGGTACGTAGTATTGTCTCTTCTTTTGCTCTTATTTGAGTGGTTTTGGTAATATTGTTGTTGAGTGTGGTGTTGATGTTTCCCTGAAATTGGTTAAAAATAGAAGAAGTTTAGTGTACAAGCTTCGCCGGGGCGAAGAGAATCTTCGCCGCGGCGAAGATGTGTTGAAACCAAGGAAACTCTCTGGACAGTTTCGCCGCGGCGACAGAGGTTTCTTCGCCGCGGCGACAGACCGAATAAAATGTTGATGAAGTTTTAGATATTTTCTTCCCTAAGGGCAATTTGACCATTCTACCCATAATTAGCAGGAAAAGTGGGGAGTTAATTGTAAGGAATTTTCATGGAGAATATGTTGTATAGGGGTGAGTTTGTAATGAATCAAAGGATATGGATGGAATTCCTAAAGAAGAGTAAGGGCAAAATGGGAATGAGTGTGTTATATTTCATTAAAAGGAATAGAATCAAAAAACCCCTCATTTCTCTTTTCAAACGCAACTTTCCATTTACTCCTCTCAACTTCTATTCTCTTTTGATCAAGGAATTTCAAGGGGTTTTTGAAGTGATTTGGAGTAGAAAAGCAACCTAGGGCTTCCTAAGGCAAGGATTTCTCCTTAAGTTGGTGATTTGTGAGTTTTAGTTCATTTTGGTATTTGAGGGTTTTCATTCTTTTGGTTAGATTAGAGGAAAAGTCAAGCTAAACAAGTGAAAGGAAGAGTTGGT
Organism: Pistacia vera; assembly: GCF_008641045.1. Taxonomy (NCBI): domain Eukaryota; kingdom Viridiplantae; phylum Streptophyta; class Magnoliopsida; order Sapindales; family Anacardiaceae; genus Pistacia; species Pistacia vera. The sequence goes on from NW_022196240.1 coordinate 282,476, forward strand.
GAAGTTCTCTCCATAACAAGGTAAGTAAAACCCAACCCAAGTTGAGATTTATGAGTTTTCTTGATTAGGGTTTTGATGGAAATGATGTATGTATGTGATGTACATGTGATATGCCATGTATGGAGGTTAAATAGAGATTTCTATGCTTTGTGAATGTTAATACCTTGCAAATATGAGAAATGAGTTGTTGGGTTAGAGAGGTAGTTGAGATGGAATTGAAGGGGTGTATGGATCCCCTTTTGGAATGTTTTCTATGGCAGGTTTTTTGGCTTTGTGAAGGGGTTTTTCCCCATTTGGATGGTTAGGAAAAGTTTTAGAATCATGGCTATGATAGAGTTTTATAGTGCACATGAGTTGTTTGATGAAATGCCTAATAGAGGTTTGAGTGGGAGTAATGAACCTTAATTCTTGCAACATTGCATTGGCATCTCTTAAGTGCATTGGTGAAGGAACCTCATAGGCACTAGTTGTACATGGAAAGTGACCTAAGAAAGTGTAAGGAAATGGTGTATGCAATTACCCTATGAGTAGAGAGCTTAGGGGTAAAATTACTCTAAGGGTAGAGAGCATTGAAAAATGCTACAATAGAATGAATTAGAAGAGTAGTATAGTGGGATGATGCTTTGTGATCATCACCCGACCGTTATGGGAATCGGATTGATGCTTTGTGATCATCATCCGAATAGCCTTAGAGAGATGGGTCGATGCTTTGTGATCGTCACCCAATGAGTATAGAAATGGGGTAGATGCTTTGTGATCACTATCGCTTAGTTATTAGATAAGTGGGTTGATGCTTTGTGATCATCATCCAACAGTTAGTAGAAGCGGGTTGATGCTTTGTGATCATCACCCGACAGTTACTAGAGAGGGTTAACGCTTAGTGATCGTTACCCAAAAGTCATGAGGAACGGGTAAGTGCTAAGTGGTCTCCACCGATAGTTAGGAAAACCGAGAGTAGGAGCTTTGTGATCCCACTTGGTAGTCACTAAGAACGGGTTGGTACTATGTAAATTCCACCCGATAGTTATGGAGAGTGAGATGGTGCTGTGTGAACGCCATCCGGCCGTACCTCGGTAAGATGAGGGATGGTATTTAGTAGAAACAGAAATAGAAACAGAATTAGAAAAGGAAGAATTAAGAGTCACACACGGGGACAGACAGTTAGAGGGTTTTACTTACTGAGCATTATTGTGCTCACCCCGTTATTTTCCTTTGTGGATGCAGGATCTAGGTGATGATGCAGTCGGAGGGGCGTCGGCAAGCGAAGAGAGATAGCTACACTGTTTCCCTGTTTGTCTTTTAAAATACATTTGTAAACAGTACTCTTTATGTATAAAAGACACATGAATTGTAATAAAAAAAAAGAAAACTTTGGGCCCAATTTTCTATTGTTATGCATGCATTGTACTAGTTTTCAGTAGATGTTACATTTTTGGTATCAGAGAAAGATTTTGGGATTGAACAGTGTACATTCTCATCGCCACGACGTCCTCTAACCGACTGTGTGAGTAATTCTTTCCTTACAGTAATTGTTTTCTTGAGTTCATTAGTTGATCCTTTGTAGATGAGGCGTAGTTATCGAAATCGTGGTAAAGGTGTGGTGAATGAAGAGAACCTTCTAACCCACCAGGGTCTACGCCCCTCCCTTGGATGAAGCTAGAATCGGCGAATTATACAGCAAGTTATGGCTAAACTCAGGGGAGGTTGTACCCCCGTACAGACACCGCCAGTTACGCCTGTCGAAAGAGGGCAAACGGTACCTCCCCCAGTACCGAACAGAGTGGAACTGATTTACGGTTCTTTCCAGTCAGCATCAACCCTCAGAGTTTAAGGGTACTACAGATCCAGTGATAGCAGAAGAGTGGCTGGGTCAGTAGAACGAGCCACGGGTTTATTTCCCATGTCAGACCGGGAGAGATCCGGTATGTGAGTTTCTTGTTTGGGGTGATGCCGAATTTGGTGGGAATTAATGGAAGAAACTCATGATGTGACAGTAATGACGTGGGAAGAGTTTAGGCAAGAGTTTGAGGCTGAGTATAGAACAGAGGACCAGTTCAGAGAGGTCCAAGAATTTATTAGTCTACAGCAGGGACTAGCGCTGTGAAAGAGTACTCAGTTAAGTTCAACGCTCTTGCAAGGTTTGCACCGGAATAGTAGCACTCCGGCCTTGAGAAGGGATAATTTGTGCATGGATTGAAGCCGGAGATAGCCCGGATATAATGACAAGCTCCAACCTCCTCAGAATTACGTGAGGCTTTGAGGGGGCGATGAAGGCGGAGATTTTTGAGAATAAAATCTTCCCCGTAGATCCTCGACAGGAGGACCAAAGGGCTACCCCTACTCCAGAGAGAGAAGCATGAGGGTGTAAGAGGTAAGAAATGAAGAATCAGAAGAAGATTTCAGTATAGACAGAATAGAAAGAGTGGAAGAATAAACGACCTCGGACGGAAGGGTTCCCTCCTTGCCTAAATGTGGGAAGAATCACCCGGGAGAATGTCTGAGGGATCAGAGAGTGTGCTATAGGTGCCGACAGCCAGGGCACATGAGAGAGATTGTAAAGTCTCTTCCACCAACCACTCAGGGTTCAGAGGGCAGCGAATGCCGAGTTTTTACTGTGGCACAAGGGGAAGCAGAGGCCAGTCCATCAGCGTTACTGGTCAGTTATTATTTCATGCAGTCCCTTTATTGCTTTAATTGATTCAGGTGCTACCCATTCGTTTATATCTTAGGGATGCTTGAGAGATTAGGTTTGAAACTACTAGAACGACACAACCATTAAGATAGAACTACCCGATGGGGTAGTGTCGTGACTCAAGAGATTTTGTTAAGAGAGTCCTTAGTGATCCGGGTAGAGAGTTAACCGTTGACTTAATAGTTTTTTGATATGCTCGACTTTGATGTGATTTGGGCATGGACTTCCTAGGGAGATATGGAGTAGAGATTGACTGTCGAAAAAGAAGGCGAGGTTTAACCTCGATAGTGGAGATAAGTTAGTTTTGGAGAAGGCCATCAGTTGAGCATGCTGGTTAGTAGTGTGAAAGCCAGGAAGATGTTGAGAAAGGGGTGTTCGGGGTATATTGCCCATGTAGTGCAGAGTGGTGATGTTCCACAGTTAGAGATCCAGAGGTGCCAGTAGTTCGAGACTTTCTAGATGTGTTTCCGTAGGATTACCGGTTTGCCTCCAGAGAGGGAGGTAGAATTTGTATCGAACTAGCACAGGGACAGCACCAATACTAAAGCCCCTTATCGAATGGCCCCAGCTGAGCTCCAAGAATTAAAGAAGCAACTCCAAGAGCTTTTAGATAAAGGCTTTATCCGACCAAGTCATTCCCCTTGGGAGCTCCATCCTTTGTGAAAAAGAAAGATGGTCACTAAGGATGTGTATTGATTATAGAGAGTTGAATAAAGTTACGATTAAGAATAAATACCTTACCCGTATAGATGACCTCTTGATCAGTTGAAAGGAGCGGCAGTGTTCTCCAAAATTGTTAAGGTCCGGGTATCATCATGTAAGAGTGGCTGAGAAGTGTGGCTAAAACTGCCTTTCGTACCAGATATGGGCATTATGAATTTGTAGTGATGCTTTTGGCTTGACTAATGCCCCAGCAATTTTTATGGACTGATGAACAGGGTGTTCCATGAGTATTTGGATCAGTTTATGTTGTCTTCATCGATGACATTCTGATTTACTCTAAGTCTAGAGAGAACATGAAAAACACTGGGATTAGTATTGCAACGGCTGAGAGAAAAGAAATTGTGTGCTAAATTTCCAAGTGTGATTGGCTGAACCAAGTGATATTCCTGGGTCATACCGTATCTAAGGAAGGGATTTCGGAGATGAGTAAAGTGCAGGCAATCCGTGAATGGCAGAAGCCGAGAACAGTGAAAGAATCAGGATTTCTTAGGATTAGCAGGTTACTACCGGCGGTTTGTAGCAGGGTTCGCCCAGTTGGCCAAACCATTGAAGCTCTTACCAAGCAGAAAACTTTTTGTCTGGTCAGCAGCATGTGAAGAAGCTTTCAAGAGTTGAAGAAGAGATTAACATCAGTCCTTGACTAGTGTTACCGCAGGAGGGTGTAGATTATGACATTTATACCGACGCCTCTCTACAGGGACTTGGCGCCGTACTGATGCAGTTGGGTAGGGTTATAGCTTATGCTTCTCGTCAATTGAAAGAGTACGAGACCAGATACCCTACGCATGACTTAGAATTAGCAGCCGTGGTCTTGCCTTAAAGAGTTGGAGGCATTACCTTTATGGCGTGAAGAGTAATATCTACACCGATCATAAGAGTCTAAAGTACTTCTCACCCAAAGGAGTTGAATATGAGGCAAAGGAGATGGTTAGAACTAGTTAAGGATTATGATTGTGAGATCAAATATCAACGGGGAAAGCCAATGTAGTAGCCGATGCTTTGAGTAGAAAAGCCCATGTTTTCTGACTTACCAGGCAGAAAGAGTTAATAGAAGAATTGTCTAAGGAGCAGATTGAGGTGGTTCCGGGAAGAATTGCCAGCCTAGAGGTACAGTCCTCTTTACTAGAGGAGATAGAGAAAGCAAATGGTTGATGAGTGGTGTCAGAAAACAGTTCAGCAAGTGCATGAGGGCAAGACAGCAGAGTTCTTTGTGAGAAATGATGTCCTCTATTTCAGAAATCGGTTGTGCATTCCTCCAAATGAGGAGTTAAAACAGAAAAATTTATGGAGGCTCATGACACACCGTACACCGCTCATCTGGGAGCAACCAAGATGTATCAGGATATTAAGAAAGGCTATTGGTGGAAGGTATGAAGAAAAGCATTGCAGAGTTTGTGGCTAAATGTCTAACTTGCCAGCAAGTGAAAGCAGACATCAACGACCGCCGGGTTGCTTCAACCATTGAGTATTCCAGAGGAAATGGGAGAGCATTTCAATGGATTTTATCACGGGTCTCCCCAGAGTGCAGAAAGGATATAATGCTATATGGTGATTGTGGATAGGTTAACAAGTCAGCCCATTTTCTCCCGGTAAAGGAAAGTACCACTACAGATCAATTGGCTCAGATTTACCTCAGGGAGATAGTCAGATTGCATGGTGTGCCCAGACATAGTGTCAGATAGAGATTCCAGATTTGTTTCAGCCTTCTGGACAAGTTTACAGAGGAGTTTGGGTACCCGTTTAGCATTCAGTACTGCCTATCATCCTCAGACAGATGGCCAAACCGAGAGAACGAATCAGGTGCTCGAGGATATGTGAGGGCCTGTTGCATGGATTATAGAGATCCTGGCATGAGATGTTACCCTTAGTGGAATTTGCCTACAACAACAGTATCAGCTTACAATTAAAATGGCGCCTTACGAGGCTTGTATGGTAGACGGTGTAGGTCTCCGCTTCATTGGGATGAAGTAGGCGAAAGAGATGAGTGAGTACCGCTCGGGCCAGAGATGACTAGAAGCTAGTAGAAGATGTGAAGTTAGTCCGAAATAGAATGAAACAAGCCCAAGATCGACAGAAGAGTTATGCCGACTTGAAGAGGAAAGAGGTAGAATTCCAAGTGGGCGACAAAGTATTTCTGAAAGTTTCCCCTACAAGGGTAATGCGCTTTGGAACAAAGGGAAGTTGCACCGAGGTATGTAGGGCCTTTTGAGATCTTGCAACGAGTAGGAAAGGTGGCTTACAGATTGGCACTACAGGGTGCATGATGTCTTCCATGTCTCGATGCTACGGAAGTATGTAAGTGATCCCCTCACATCCTGAGCGTAGAGGACGTTGAAGTAGCAGAGAATCTAGTATATGAAGAACGTCCAGTCAGATTCTAGATCGAAGGGTTAAAGAACTTCGGAACAAGAGTGTTCCGCTAGTGAAGGTCCTTGGAGGAATCACAAAGTGGAAGAGGCCACTTGGGAGGTAGAACGGGACATGCAGAATCGTTTTCCCAGAGTTATTTGCATGAATTTCGGGGACGAAATTCTTTTAGGGGGAAGAATTGTAACGCCTTACTTGAGGTACGTAGTTATTGTCCTTCTTTTGCTCTTATTTGAGTTGGTTTTGGAATATTGTTTGTTGAGTGTGGTGTTGAATGTTTGCCCTGAAATGGTTAAAAATAGAAGAAGTTTAGTGTACCAAGCTTCGCCGGGGCGAAGATGTGTTGAAACCAAGGGAAACTCTTTGGACAGTTTCGCCGCGGCGACAGAGGTTTCTTCGCCGCGGCGACAGGCCGAATAAAATGTGATGTGAAGTTTTAGATATTTTCTTCCCTAAGGCAATTTGACCATTCTACCCCTAACTAGCAGGAAAAGTGGGGAGTTAATTGTAAGGAATTTCATGGAGAATATGTTGTTTAGGGGTGAGTTTGTAATGAATCAAAGGATATGGATGGAATTCCTAAAGAAAGTAAGGGCAAAATGGGAATGAGTGTTTATATTCATTAAAAGGAATTAGAATCAAAGAAACCCCTCATTTCTTCTTCTCAACGCAACTTTCCATCTTTACTCCTCTCAACTTCTATTCTCTTTTGATCAAGGATTTCAAGGGGTTTTTGAGTGATTTGGAGTAGAAAAGCAACCTAGGGCTTCCTAAGGTAAGGATTTCTCCTTAAGTTGTGTGATTTGTGAGTTTTAGTTCATTTTGGTTTGAGGGTTTTCATTCTTTTGGTTAAGATTAGAGGAAAAGTCAAGCTAAACAAGTGAAAGGAAGAGTTGGTGAAGTCTCTCCATAACAAGGTAGTAAACCCAACCCAAGTTGAGATTTATGAGTTTTCTTGATTAGGGTTTTGATGGAAATGGTGTATGTATGTGATGTACATGTGATATGCCATGTATGGAGGTTTAAATAGAGATTTCTATGCTTTGTGAATGTTAATACCTTGCAAATATGAGAAAGAGTTGTGGGTTAGAGAGGTAGTTGAGATGGAATTGAAGGGGTGTTATGGATCCCCTTTTTGGAAGTGTTTTCTATGGCAGGTTTTGTGGCTTTGTGAAGGGGTTTTTTCCCCATTTTGGATGGTTAGGAAAAGTTTTAGAATCATGGCTATGATAGAGTTTTATAGTGCACATGAGTTGTTTGATGAAATGCCTAATAGAGGTTTGAGTGTGAGTAATGAACCTTAATTCTTGCAACATTACATGTTGGCATCTCTTAAGTGCATTGGTGAGATGAACCATCCATAGGCACTAGTTGTACATGGAAGTGAACTAAGAAAGTGTAAGGAAATGGTGTATGCAATTACCTAGAGTAGAGAGCTTAGTGGGTAAAATTACTCTAAGGGTAGAGAGCATTGAAAAATGCTACAATAGATGAATTAGAAGAGTAGTATAGTTGGGATGATGCTTTGTGATCATCACCCGACCGTTATGGGAATCGGATTGATGCTTTGTGATCATCATCTGAATAGCCCTTAGAGAGATGGGTCGATGCTTTGTGATCGTCACCCAATGAGATAGAAATGGGGTAGATGCTTTGTGATCACTATCCGATTAGTTATTAGATAAGTGGGTTGATGCTTTGTGATCATCATCCAACAGTTAGTAGAAGCGGGTTGATGCTTTGTGATCATCACCCGACAGTTACTAGAGACGGGTAACGCTTAGTGATCGTTACCCAAAAGTCATGAGGAACGGGTAGGTGCTAAGTGGTCTCCGCCGATAGTTAGGAAAACCGAGCAGGAGCTTTGTGATCCCCACTGGTAGTCACTAAGAAAGGGTTGGTACTATGTGAATTCCACCCGATAGTTATGGAGAGTGAGATGGTGCTGTGTGAACGCCATCCGGCCGTACCTCCCGTAAGTGAGGTCATGGTATTTAGTAGAAACAGAAATGAAACAGAATTTAGAAGGAAAGAATTAGAGTCACACACGGGACAGCAGTTAGAGTTGTTTTACTTACTGAGCATTATTTGTGCTCACCCCGTTATTTTCCTTTGTGGATGCAGGATCTAGGTATGATGCAGTCGGAGGGGCGTCGGCAAGCGAAGAGAGAGTAGCTACACTGTTTCCCCTGTTTGTCTTTTAAAATACATTTTGAAACGTACTCTTTATGTATAAAAGACACATGAATGTAATAAAAAAAAGAAAACTTTGGGCCCAATTTTCTATTGTTATTATGCATGCATTGTACTAGTTTTCAGTAGATGTTACATGATATGACTCTAATGAAATATGTTAAATTGTAGTATTAAGGTATTGGGTTGATGATCAATATAAACTTAAAACAGATAACAAGCCGAGGATCTCTCAGTTTTAAAGAGAAAAGGTTGAAAATAGCTTCTTTACCATTTAAGAAATTTTCTTTCCTATTTTAATTGGATTTGTTTCCTAGGGTAGATTTCCATTGTCTATTTAGTTTAGGTTTCGGCAACTACAGATAAGAGCTTTATTTTCGGTTGGAATCAGACTTGCTATATTATTATTGTGTAAATAGCATTATTTCTCCCTTTTCTTTTTCCTCATTTGACTTTCATCACATGTCTGCATATGTTTTTCTCTCTGATGTTTTACTCTAATACTAAAATTTAGGTTGGTTGAACTTTATTATTTTTAAACCCTTCTTTCGTTTTATCTACAACTGAGCTATAGAGACAAATCCAGGATGGTAAAGCAGCTCATAGAATTTGTGCAAAACTCAAGCCAACTAGAGAAGAAGGTTGCACGAATGTGCAGAATTCGAGCACCACATTGAAAAATAAGTAAAATAGGAAGATTATTTTAGCTAGAAATTAATATTAACACTTTAAAGAAGGAAAAAAAAAAAAAAGTAACCTATTGCCACATTGCAAGTTCTATGCAGCGCAACACCCCCCCCCCCCCCCCCCCCCCCCTCCTCCTCCTCCTCCTCCTCTCCTCCTCCTTTAAGGTAAAGAAGAAGAAGAGAGAAGATCTAAAGTTTACATGACTAATTACTATATTAGAAGCAGAAAGACTATATTTAAAGATTAGTACTTTTTCCCACTGTTTGGTCACTTAGTAGAGGACAGCATTAATTTTACATCGGTTTACGATTTGGATTCACCAAAGTTGTAACCATGGTACATTTTTGTACTGGAGAAATTGCTTATTTCAGTGCGTATTGGTGTTGATGTTTGTTCCAAGCAAAGCCATTACTTCAATACACGATTGTTTCTTTAAAGGTTGAAGTTTCACCGTGCAACATAAATATGAATGCCCTTTTGCCCCATCAAAGCCGATCTGGTGGATTGCCCAAATCAAGTGCAGCTCTTGCTGCCCAAATTTGTTCGTTTATTTCTTAGATGAGCATACAAATGAAGTGATATGCTCTTCCGTAAAATGAATGTATCATATTATTCATACCTCGTTTAACAGTATCATAAAGACCACATCATATGTGCACTTATTCAATATCAACAAAAACAAGTGCCTTAGTACATAAAGGAAACGAAAAATGAAACATAATTCATAGATCAATTCAATTAAACCCTCTCAAGCACTTGCTAAAAAAAAGGAGGAATCTCATACAAATACCATGGAATAATGTTTAATCTAAATCATGGGGATTATGTAAATAATCCATTCAGAAAATAAAGTGAAACAATTAGGTCTTTTTTGAAGATTTGTACTAATTGAAGATCAACAATGTACAAAGTGAAAGCCTCATTCTCGATTCTGTGAGAATTTTTAGGAAAGCATCCAACAAAATCATGAAGAGTTTTAAGTGAAACAAACATAATCATATGAGATATAGATATTCAATCAAAACAAACAATCAAAATGAATATGCATGTGCGGAAATTTTAACAGCCAAGCATTCAGATGATATTCTTCATATTCTTCCTCAGATATTTTCCAGACCAAGACATTTTTTCACATTTTCCACAAGCATGAGATGCAAGGCCATTGCTTTTCGTCCTCAAACAGATATCATTGGTCATAATTGTGTTTACATAAACATATTAAGGTAAAACCCTGTGTTTTTTTTTTTTTTATTTTTTTTATTTTTATTTTTTTTTTATAAGAAAGAAAGTTTGTCAATTACTGTGCTATTCTAGTTAACATGTAACATGTACCCGAAGTAACCTTTGACCTTCCTTGGCATTGCAAATGTGTCCTCCCCTTCAGTGATGTTATCACTACATTTATTAGCAGCAAAGTGTGGTTCTCTAGACTCCCTAAAAGTCTTATTCTACTTTGCGCTGCCATTTAACCCAAAGGAGTAAGAATGTGAAATGTAGAAGTAATAAAAAACGTCTATAGACTGCATTGGACACAACAAACACACACAAAGTAATAACAAAGATAAAACATAATTTCACTTAGCCTACCATGTTCTCTAGAGGCCCCATGACTAGCAGAATCCTTTTGTTTGCTTCGAATTTGATCTTGCAATGCTTATACTTCTTCCCAAGAACATTTGTTTTTTCTTTCCTACAACTACAGCAGGTGTGCATCATCGACAAAATCCACATATGCCAGGCCCTTCAAAAATCGATCAGAGGATATAAATTAGTATGCAACAGTCCTAGACATATGCTCTATAGTTAAAGGCAAGCTGGAATATGGGGAAATCTGTATGGGCTATGGTTGAGTCTCCTAAGCATATCACTTGCTATCAAAATGAAAAAAATATGCTCTTAGACAGTTAGACTCTTTATACTTAGAAAATTCAACAATTTTACCATAATTATGGAACTCAACCCTTCTGTAGGTTGTTTGAGACTGCATAATCGTCTCTGGAAGGAATTCATCTTAAACCAAAAGCATAGAAACTAAATGATTATTGACTGCATGAAAGAAGAAATCAATTGAAGTTTCAGTGAGCACCCTTGAGAAATTTGATCAAAGAGAATTACTACATTTAGCAGTTTCAATCTCCCTAAAGCATCAGCCATGTTGATCTCCCAGTCTTATTAAAATTAGTTTCTTAGGTCTAATTTCCGTGGTACAGTCCACTTATGCATACATATGTTGAAGTTTAAAGTCAGGCAATGAATAAGGATTTGACTGTAAGACTGAGTGTACACATGGAAGGTCCAGGGATAACTTCCCCCTTTTCATTTGAAGCATAAAGCACAAAGAACATGGACAAATAATGATGAGAGAAAGAGTCATACCCTTGACCTTTCTGGTGAACTTGTCCTGCAGAATTCGAATAGATTCAACCCCACCAACATCGCTAAAGAATTTTTTTAGATCTTCAGAAGTTGCCTAAAAAATTAAAACTATCAGAATTATCTCTCTGTATTTGCCTGTCCCGTGTTAAAAAGAATAAAAAGCAATCTCCCTTTGAAGGGGAGATATCTCTACTTGCCCTGAAGTAAGGTTTGATAAAAATGCAATACACTCGTCAGTGTATCCTTTGGCTCTTCCAGTGGTGGAGTCTTTGATGTGCTGGTCATTTGGATGCTCTTCAAAATTGGGTTTTGCTTTTCATCTTCGTTTTCTTCAGCTAAGTTCTGTGCTCGTCCCTTTTCTTTCCCATGCACTTTGGTTGGGTTTTGGACAGTATTTTTCTGCCGCTTAGCTGGAGATTGTTCGTCAGTCATGTTCGAATCTGTTTTTCTCTTCCATTAACACTTTCTTATGTGACTTCTCTTTTGATCTATTAGTTCAGGAACAGATTTGGCTTCCTACTGTAACTAAATAATTGCAGCTCTCCTAAGCGGGGTGTAACCTGAGAAAGGGAACAAAGAACAAGTATCTTTACTCGTTAGCAAGGATTGCATACATTCAATAAAACTAAGCAGATGTACCATAATTCAGTGACATCTTTAATAATGTTACGTAAAACTTGACTTAAAAGCTTAAATTGATAGTTAAGCATCCAAAACCTACTTAAAATTTAACACAATCTCGTGCGTTGACACCCACAATCACAACCATAAATATAACATAAATACAAATACAAATTATAATCTAAATAAGAGCCTATTTGATATAAATTTTAAATAGTGTTTATTTTCGAAAACAGGGAATATAAGGAATTTTTGAAAATACGTTTTATTAAAATAAGTTGAAATTTTCAAAAAATGCTTTGCATATAATCCTAAAATTAGTAAAAAAAAAAGTATCATTTCTCAGTCTTTATATAGTTTTTAACTTCAAAAACAATTTTTGAATACCAAATTATTTTCAAATATTAAAATACTGAGATAAAACTTTAAAATTTTTTAACTGTAACTTAGTTTTTCAAAATTATTTTTGAATACAACCAAACTAGCCAAATCTCATAAAGAGATTAAAATAAAAATAATATTTTCAATATTTAAAATACAGAGATAAAACTTAAATTTTTAATTGTAACTTGGTTTTTCAAAATTTTTTGAATCACAAACCAAACGGCCCAAATCTCATAGAGAGATTTAAACACAAGCTTGTATGGACCACCTTGCTACAATACTCATTAGTTATCACTTAAACTAAAAATTTAATCAGATAGGCAATGATCCACCAGTAGTATTTAAGCTGTGACAAGAGAGAAGCAAAGAGTTCATAATATGTACAGAGGCCCATAAATACAACTCATTTAAAGCACATCATTGAGGTCATCAAAGACAACTGCTAACGTGGCATATTTTAGTCAAACACATATGGTTACTAGATAAGGCGGACATCGCAACCAACTAAAATATCATAGTTAAACACTTCAATTTTTTTTATAAATCTATACATACTAATCTCAATAGCAATGCAAATCGCATCATACACATTAGCCTGAAAAAAGAATACGTGATTAATTGGCACTTAAAACAAATAAATTAAAACTGCAGTAGGAATGTGTACCTTCTGTGCAACGTGGTCAAAATCTTCAACTGTCCTGTATTCCCTCTCAAAATGCAACCAGTTGTGGCATATGTCCTGAATAACTCTGTTTTTAGGAAAAGAATTATCAACAAATCCAAAAGGCAGTACATAACAATTGAGAAAGTCACCCTAGAGTTGTGGACCCAAAACATATTTTCAATATCATAAAATCAAAAGCAGAAAATTGTCAGTAACTTTAGATGATGCAGTGAGATCATCAATTAGATCATATAATATGAATGGGAGCGGGAGCAACAACAGAGAGTTGGAAACAATCCGATTAAATATAGAAGGCCAATCAAGATAGATGAAAATAACATGTTAACTTTATCAACAACCTAAATTGATCATAGAAAAGAGAGAACTTAGATGACTTTATGATAGGTCATATAAATTATTTACATCAATAAGTTTTATTTAACCTATAGCATATTTTGACATGAAACTCGGAAAGTAAAGCTTGAATTAATAAACTTTTCTTCCAACATATTGGAAAAAATAAGCCAAGTGGAAAAAGATATCAGCCTATTGTGTTTCAAAAACTACTCTGCCACCTATGGTTTAAATGTGATTGCTTCATATATGCCACAATTTCATCAGAGTATCAGTAACTCTAAAGTTTGAAGTTAAAAAAATAAACGTCATGGATTTTCAACTAGCATGATCCCAGAGATACTGTCATATATCCTTTACGCATGATTTGGAAAAATTATTCAAAATGACAAATTAAACCATTGTGATTCTGGTGCCCGAGTAATAGTTTGACCTATTGCAAGGCTACTCTCTAAAAATATTCTCAGCTGTAGAGCATGATTCTATGTTAAGAGTTCAAAAGATCTCCATAAACAACATTTTAACAACCTTGACTTAAGCCATTTGTCCAGTTTCAACTTCCATTAGCAACAAAAAGAGAATAAAGATAGAGATGTTTGCATTGCAAATGACAAATATCAATTGATTAAATAAAGCTACATCGTATACTACTAAAAGCAACAATTTTCCAAAAAAAAAATGAGAAGGAAGGAGGAAAAAACCAGTTTAAAAACTTTCAAATTCAAATCCTGTCCATAAATTAATCTAGAATAATTGAAAGCAAGTAATGTAAAAGAATTATACCTCTGAACCTGTCCCATTAAATCTTTTACTGTAGCATCTCCTGTAGATGGACCTAGCCTCATTTAAATGTCCCAATTCAATTTCCATAGCTATATAACCTAGCCAGGCTCCCAACATTGACCCGCTACACAGACAAAAGGCAAGTTATACTGAAAAAATACAAAGATGAATCATAAATCAATCATATTGAACTATACAAGATAAGAAACAGAAAAAGATGAATAGGCCAAACCAGGCTCTCCCAAAACCCCCGAGCTACAGCTTGATCTTTTCCCAAATTTAGCTCCAAATGAGCCCAATAAGAGTACAAATGCAGCAAACCATCAGTATTCTTCATTTGTTGAGATAAGTAATCAAATGTCCGGCCCGCTGAAAGGAAGAAACTTCACAGTTAAGTATTCAAGTATATATAATACATCCAATCATACAGGGCCAGCAATTTCAATGGTACACTAAAGAGACATCAGGCTAATTGTTTATAAACACAAATATTGAAAACAGCCATTATACAACAATAATGTACCAGTTGAATATGACATGCAAATTTTATAAATTCACAGANGCTGTAGAGCATCTCATACAAAAAAAATACCTGAATACCAGACATAAAATGAATTCAAAGCACAATATAAGCTAGTAATATGTAAATTCCCACATCTAGAAGGTAAGATGAATCTAAAACTAGTATTTTTGAAGCATATCATTTAAAAGAAATAACAAGAAGAGGAAACACAAAATGATCATGATATCATGTATTCAGCTTCAGCGGGTGCTTACGAAGAGCCCACCAATCAATAGCACTGCTGTGGCCAGCATCTGTAATAATTTCCTGAAATTGAATAACAAATATTAAACACATGATAATATAGATTGCAGAAACAAACAAGAGCAGGAAAAGAACAGTTAATATCTATTAGCTAGAATTTCAAAAATTAAATTAGACAAGAAGTTTTCATGCAGCAAATATTATCTAAACCTTCCATTTTAGATGAAGCAAATGGACATTAACAAGCTAACAGAATATCACAAATAGCATGAAATGCATAAGCTCTGGGAAAATTGAATCTCTTACAGGAGCAATGTACTCTTCAGTTCCCACAAATGAATTTGACACTGTAACTGGTTCTGCCAAAAATGTTGGCAGTGGCTGACTCCTGGATCTTCTCCTATTATTAGGTGGTGGATGCTTAATAATCTGCAGAAGTAGTAAAATTTATAGCCAGTAAAGGTAGTCATAGTTCCCATTCTAAGCATTTGATAAGTATCAAAGTAGATAGAAAATTTCGGAAAGATGTAATTGTTTGCAAATTCTATGTGTAGACATGACAAAAACACATTCTGTGGAGACAAGAGATTACAAGGAATCCTTTTCATAACCTTGCAATGTTGGAGAAAGAATGACTACATAAAGATAGTTATTTTTTTACACACTTTAATCCAACAAACATAAACCTTCCAACCCTGGCATGGGCAGGATTTATTTCATAGACTTTGTACACCTATAAGAAACCTCAAAAGCTATAATATAGGTAGTACCCTACAAATCATGCAATTTATATCGGTATAACTAAAAGGAAGTGTCCGTCTTGCTATCGAACAGCCTTCCTGAAAGGAAAATCATCTTTTTCATGCATACCAGTGACAAGAAAAGAGCAGCTGAACACCCTCCAACAAACAGTTAAACATTTGGAAACAATGGTATCCATCAAAAATGAATTCTAAAAACAGTTACAAATTCCTGACAACAATGTTTGGCACCAGGCTTTCAATGAGAGAATTTCTAAAATAGCTACCGAGTAGTTTGATATACATGTTACATAATCCATCAAAGAGGAAATTCAAGCTTTCAGGTCAACTGCAAACTTATTATTTACTAAAGTATGAAACATTTCCACTTCTTCCGAAAGACATCCATTCTTGCAAAGTCATCAACGAAAATGCTATGTGTCCTAGAATAATGTAAGACCATAAGTTGCACACTACAACATTATGCATGTCTAGCCAGGCGTTCATTGTAGCTAAAAGTATGAATTTAGGTAGCTAAATGGTTTAGCTACAAATGCAATGTTAGCTTACATAGCTAGAAGTGGCGTAGCTAAGATTTAGCCATGTAACTTTTTGCTTACGTAGCTAACAATTATATTTTTTGCTATAAATGAGATTAATATGTAACTAAAAACTTAAATGTTTTTGCCATAACAATAATAAGCTTGTAGCAAAAACTTTGCCTTTATAGCCACGAGAATAGTCTGGGTAGCTATGTTTGCATTTTAGCAACAAAAATTAAATTATATAACTACATCTTGAAATTTCTGCTACAAAAATAATATCCATAGCAAGTATGAAACATTTCCACTTCAAAAACAATCCATTCTTGCAAAGTCCATCAATGAAAATGATGTGTCCAAGAATACGGTAAACATTAAGTTGCATCTCACCCACTAATTTTGTGCATCTTTTACATTGTTTAAGAAAAAGGAAGTTAACAATTGTTTTTTATAATCACATTAGGCCTAATTCCTTCTAAAATCTTTCTCTTATAAAACTAAGAACTTCTTGACTTCTTTATTCTTGCAATACCATTCATTAAAGTATTTAGCAAACAACATTAGGTCTATATCCTTCGAGTTAAAACTTCTTTATTTATAAGACAAGTTTTTATGTGTTTATTAGAGACTATTATTAGAGGTGCACACAGGCACGAAGTCGGATTTGAAGTTCATTAGAGACTTATTTCCATAATAGATGGAATCAATTAAAGAGAGAAAAATTTATAGCTATAAGACTTTTCTATTCTAATTTTCAACGCATCATATTCTGTGACAAATTAATGAAATATGAGACAGATCATTGAACTTTTCTCTCAATGTTTTAACATGCTAATTCTTTCAATTAATTTCTCCATTCAATGGTAGTAGATGGATCATTATGTATTATTTAACATTCGTTTGTTGTTTATTGATTAAATTTTCCATCTTCTCCTCTTGTTTTTATGTTAATCCTATGAACCACAAATTTTGAGATAATTTATTCATGTTTAATCACGATGCTCATAGAAGCCAAGTTAATTTCAAAGGAATCTATGAATTTAATGTTAAACATTTATAATCAGTGTGTGACTTATTGATTAAATTTCTTATGTCAATCAGAACACACTACTTTATAACTTCAATATGCTTAATCAAAAATATTACATTAATTTAATCTCCTCATGAAAAATAATTAAGTGCAAAACATTTAACTTTAAGCATGCAAAACTGGTACTTACTTAAAAGCAAGAAAGACCATAAGAAATGAAATTATAACGAAATTTCAACAACAATTTTGTTGAAAACAACTTGACCTAAAAGCTTAGCTGAAAAAGAGGCATTTTCACGTGTTACATAAACCAAGCCAAATTCAAACAGAAATATCAAACCCAAATACAGCGGATGTAATAGATGAGAGATTCAAATCATGACTCTACTTTAATATCTGTTGGTGTGGATTTTTGTCGTAAGCTCAAAAGTCTCAATAGCCAAAAACTAGTAGATTGACGTGATCTCAAGGTCATGGAATCTTGAAGTCTGACTCGCATAACATCGTCACGACCATCCATACAGTTATTTGACAGACTAGGAAAGCTTACCTCGAACATCTAGGAGGAATAAGAACGAATCAATATATGCGCGATCCTAGCACACAACCACTAAAATCATATGGCAATGTCAAACCTCTTACTTCTTTGGTGTAAACTTGCATAATACCCCTTCCAAATATGAGAAGGGGTTAGCAAATTCCAAATATGAAACTCATGGGTGCGAAGTTTAAGACAGTTGATTCAGGAGGCGACAGGAAAGAGCCCATGGGATAACAAGTTAATAATGGTTGTCAGGGGGAATCTCGCACTTAGTGCTTAGCACATAAAAGAAACAAAAAAGAAACAATAATTCATAGATCACTTAAACCTCTCTCAAGTACTCGCTTAAAATAGAAGATATCATACAAATACCATGGAATAACGTTTAATCCTATTCATAGGGATATGTAAATATTCCATTCCGAAAATAGAAAGTGAAATATTAGATCCTTTTTAAGATTGGTACTAATCATGATCTAACAGTACAAAGTGAAAACCTCATTCTCGATTCTATGAGAAATATGAAAGCATCATAGAATCATGAAGAGTCTAAGTGAAACAAACATAATCATATGAGATATGGATATTCATTCAAACAGACAACAAAATGAATGTAGTGTGAGGAAATTTTAATTAGGCGAGCATACAGATGATATTCTTCATATTCTTCCTCAGAATATTTCCAGACCAAAGACATTTTTTCACATTTTCTACAAGCATGAGATGCAAGGCCATTGCTGTTGCAGTACACATACTAAATAGTGCTCTTGTGGTCCATCTTTCTGCATTAGGATTTTCATCTATGACAAATAGTAAATGGATCTCCGCTAGAATAGAATCATAGGTACAAAAAAGCAAAGAAGCTAATAGTTGCACTATGAGTATTCAATGTATTTTAGACCAAGAATAGACACAACCATAATAGTTTTCATGATCTTGTGATAAAAAAGGAACTTGATCGCCATCTAATGGCAAAAATTTCTCTGAATCTTGGGTAAGGTATTGAGGCTATCCTCATCACAAATTGGATGGAAATATGTTCACAGGAAACTATTAGAACTTTACCCTTTGAATAAATTGGTATAAACTTTGACATATTTAGAAAAAATTTACAAGAAGGGTACTAATATAGATTGATCTCAATACACATAATTTTTTGTCCTCAAACAATATCTTTTGTCATAACTGTGTTTACAGAAACATATTAAGGCAAACCTTATGTTTTTTTTAAAGAAAGAGAAGTTTGTCAATTACTGTGCTATTCTACTTAACATGTAACATGTAACCCTAGGAACAAACCTCACTTCTTAAGGAACATTTCTCTGAACTCATTATTTGACTTCGGCTTCTTCATCTTTCACTTCCTCGGCTTTGGATTAGTCGAGGGGCACCAAGTGGTCTAACATTCCTTGGCATTGTAAATGTGTTCCTCCCCTTAGCTGAATGCATCACTACATTTATTAGCAGCAAAGTGTGGGCTCTAGAATCCCTGAAAGTCTAATTACTACTTTGCCACTGCCATTTAACCCAAAGGAGTAAGAAATAAAAAGGTAGATGTGGGAAACACAAACATGCAAATCTCTATAGACCACATTGCACACAAACAAACCCACACAAGTAATAACAAAGATAAACATAATTCCACTTAGCCTACATGTTCTTTAGAGGCCCCATGACAATATAATCCTTTCTCTTTTGCTTCGGTTTGATCTTGCAATGCTTATCTCTCCCAAGAATTTTTATTTTTGTTCTTTCCTACAGCTGCAGCAAAGGGGGCCCATAGGCAAATCCACATATGTGAGGCCCTTCAAATTCGATCAGGGTATTATAAATTAGTATGCAACAGACCCATACAGATGCTCTACAGTTTAAAGGCAAGCTAGATATGGGTAAATCTATATGGGGCTATGTTGAGTCTCCTAAGCATATCACTCGCTAGCAAAAGGAAAAAATATGCGCTTAGATAGTTAGACTCTTTTACTTAGAAATTAGCAATTTTACCATAATATGGAATTCAACGATTCTGAGGTTATTGAGACTACATAATCGTCTCTGGAAAGGACATCCATCTTAAAACCAAAGCGATAAGAACTAAATCATTATTGATTGCATGCAAGGAAGAAATCAAATTGAACTTTCAGTGAGCACCTTGAGAAATTTGATCAAAGAAATGGATTGCATTAGCAGTTTCTATCTCTTTGAAGCATCGGCCATGCTGATCTCCCAGTCTCATTAAAATTAGTTTCTTAGGGCTAATTTCTGTGGTATAGTCCACGTTATGCAACATATGTTGAAGTTTAAGGGTCAAGCAATGTTAAATAAGGATTTGACTATAAGACTGAGTTGCACATGGAAGGTCTAGTGGATAGCTTCCCCTTTTTCATTTGAAGCATAAAGGACAAAGAACATTGACAAATAAGGAATAAAGGAAAGAGTCATGACTTTCCGATGAACTTGTCCTATAGAATTCGAACAGACCAACCCCACAACATCGTTAAAGAATTTTTCAGATCTTCAGAAGTTGCCTGAAAAAATTTAAAACCATTAGAATTATCTCTCTGTATTTGCCTGTCCAGCGTCAAAAAAGAATAAAAGAAATCTCTCTCTGAAGTGCGAGAGAATCTCTACTTCTTGAAGTTAAGGTTTGAGAAAAATGCAGTACACTTGTCAGTGTATACTTGGCTCTTCCAGTGGTGGATCTTGATGTGCTGGTCATTGGATGCTCTTCAAACTTGGGTTTTGCTTCTTCTACTTTGTTTTCTTCAGCTAAGTTGTGCTCGTCCCTTCCTTTCCATTACTTTGTTTGGGTTTGGGCAGTATTTTTCTACCGCTTAGTTGGAGACTGTTCATCAGTCATGTTCGAATTTGTTTTCTCTTTCCATTAACACTTTTCTTATGTGACTTCTCTTTTGATCTATTAGTTCAGAATAGATTTGGCTTCCTGGTGTTACATAATAATTGCAGCTTCCAAGAGTGAGGTGTAACCTGACAAAGGGAACAAAGACAAGCATCTTTAAGCATTAAGGTAAAGGCAAGGATTGCATACATTCAATAAATACCAGCAGATGTATCATAATTCAGTAACATCTTAACAATGTTACCTAACAACTTGACTAAAGCATAAATTGATAGTTAAGCGTTCAATACCATACTTAAAATTTAACCAATCCGTGCACTGAACAGATACAATCACAACATAAATATAACATAAATACATATACAAATTTATACTCTAAATAAGAGCCTATTGTTATAAATTTTAATAGTGTTTTTTTCGAAAATAAGGAATTTTATGAAAATACGTTTTTATTAAAATAAGTTGAAAGTTTTTAAACAATGTTTTTGCATATCATCCTAAAAATAGGTAAAATTAGAAAACAAGAAAACATATCATTTTCAGTCCTCTATAGTTTTAACTTCAAAAACAATTTTAATACTAGATAATTTTCAATATTTAAATATTGAGATAAAGCTTTTAAAATTTTTAATTGTAACTTAGTTTTTTAAATCTATTTTGAATCACAAACCAAACTGGCCCAATCTCATAAAGAGATTTAAAATACAAACTATATTTTCATATATTAAAATTTAGAGATAAACTTAAAATTTTAATTGTAACTTAGTTTTTCAAAATTATTTTTGAATTACAAGCCAAACTGGCCCAAATCTCATGTAGAGAGATTAAACATGAAATCAGTTGAAAACAATTCCTGATAATCTTTTATTTCAATCTCTTAAACTAGATAAGACTTAGATAACTCTTGAATTGATCATATTCTAATCTAGAAATCCTACACTCCCCCTCAAGCTTGTGAATAGATATTTTATCATTCCTAGCTTGGAAACTAGATTAACAAACAACTGTCTAGGCAGTCCTTTTGTAAGAATATATGCTGTTTGCTGACTTGTAGCCAAGTCGGTAACACATAACAACTTATCTTCTATCTTCTCTTTGATGAAATGTTTATCTATTTCAAGTGCTGGTCCTATCATGATGTACTGGATTTGTGCTATCCCAATCACAACCTTGTTGTCATAGTACAACCTCAAGCTCCGTACTTTTGATTTCAAGCTCTCCCGAGATTCTTCTTAGCCATATTAGTTCACAAATCCCATGAGCCATAGCTCGAAACTTAGCCTCAGCACTACTTCTAGCTACCATGTTCTGCTTTTTGCTTCCCCAGGTTACTAAATTTCCCCAAACAAAAGTGCAATAACCTAAGGTTGATCTTCTATCATCCACAGAACTAGCCCAGTCCGCATCCGTGAATGCTTCTACTTCCTTTCATTCTTTTTACCAAAAAAATAGCCCCTTCCCAAGGGTCATTTTAAGGTACCTTAGAATCCTACTCACAGCCCCAAAATGCTTCTTTTGTGGGTTATGCATATGATGACTCCACTACGCTCCACGGAAAGGCTATGTCAGGTCTAGTATGAGATAGTATATAAACTTCCAACCAGCCTTTGATACCTACCTTTATCAACTAGAGCATCACAACTCATTTTCTCAAATTTCAGATTTGGTTCAATGGGAGTCTCAATTGGCTTGCAACCTAGCGTACCTATCTCCTTTAGTAAACCACACACATATTTTCTTTGCGAAACTGAATCCCCTTTTACTCCTAGCAATCTCCATACCAAGAAAATACCTCAACTGCCCCAAGTCTTTCAATTCAAAACCCGAGCAAGAACCTTTAACAGCCTTTATTTCTTCAAACTATCTCTAGTAGTAAATATATCGTTTACATAAACAATTAGAATAGTAATCTACCTACAGAGGTTTTAAGGAATAATGTATGATCAGTCTACCCCGAGTGAAAGATACCTCTTAACAGCCTTTGTGAATTTTTCAAACCAGGCCCGTGGAGATTGTTTTAGGCCATAAATGATTTCTTAAATTTGCACACTTTTCCGTCCTTTCCTTCCTATTAAACCTTGGTGGCATTTCCATGTATACCTTTTTTAGGCCATATAAATAGATTGACTCAATAGCACATATATCTTTTGTCCTCAAACAGGTATCTTTTGTCATAACTGTGTTTACAAAAACATATTAGGCAAAACCTTACGTTTTTTATAAGAAATAGAAATTTGTCAATTACTATGTATTCTACTTACATGTAAAATGTAAAATGCAACCCTGAACAAACCTCACTTTAAGGAACATTTCTCTGAACTCATATTTGACTTCGACTTCTCATCTTACTTCCTCGGCTTTGGATTTGTCGAGGGGACACCAAGTGGTCTGACGTTCGGCATTGCAAATGTGTTCCTCCCTTTAGCTGAATGCACTATGTTATAGCAGCAGAGTGTGGCGCTTTAGAATCCCTAAAAGTCTGATACTACTTTGCACTGCCTTTAACCAAAGGAGTACGAAAAATAAAAGTAGAAGTGGGAAACACAAACATGTGAATGTCTATAGACCGCTGCACACAAACAAACACACACAAGTAAAACAAAGATAAAACATATTCCACTTAGCTACATGTTCTCTAGAGGCCCCATGACGCAGGATCTTTTCTCTTTTGCTTCGGATTGCAAGCTTATCCTCTTCCCAAGAATTTTTTTTTTTTTTTTTGGTTCTTTCCTACAGCTACAGCAAGGTGTGCATCATAGGCAAAATCCATATGTGAGGCCCATCAAAAATCGATCAGAGGCTATTATAAATCAGTATGCAATGGACCATACAGATACTCTACAGTTTAAAGGCAAGCTGGAATAGGGTAAATCTATATGGGACTAGGTTGAGTCTCTAAGCATATCACTCGCTACCAAAATGAAAAAATATGCTTAGACAGTAGACCCTCTTTATACTAAGAAAATTAAGAAATTTTACCATAATTAAGGAATTCAACGTTTCTGCAGGTTTATTTGGAGACTGCATAATCATCTTGGAAAGGACATCCATCTTAAAACCAAAAGTGAAAGAACTAAATGATTTATTGACTGCATGCAAGGAAGAAATCAAATTGAGGTTCAGTGAGCACCTGAGAAATTGATCAAAAGAGAGTGGACTGCAATTAGCAGTTTTATCTCTCTGAAGCATCGGCCATGCTAATCTTAGTCTCATTAAAATTAGTTTCTTAGGGCTATTTCTGTGGTATAGTCCATATTATGCATACATATGTTGAAGTTTAAAGGTCCAAGTTAACAAAGATTTGACTGTAAGACTGGTTGCACATGGAAGGTCCAATGGATAACTTCCCCTTTCATTTTAAGCATAAAGGACAAAGAACATTGACAAATAATGAATGAGAGAAAGCGAGTCATACCCTTGACTTTCCATTGAACTTGTCCTGCAGAATTCGAACAGATCCAACCCCACCAACATCATTAAAGAATTTTTCAAATCTTTAGAAGTTGCCTGAAAAAATTTAAAACGTTACAATTATCTCTCTGTATTGCCTGTCCAGCGTAAAAAAAGAATAAAAAGCAATCTCTCTCTGAAGTGCGAGAGAATCTCTACTTGCCCTGAAGTTAAGGTTTGATAAAATGCATACACTGTCAGTGTATACTTTGGCTCTTCAGTGGTGGAGTCTTTGATGTGCTAGTCATTTGGATGATCTTCAAACTTGGGTTTTGCTTCTTCTACTTTGTTTTCTTCAGCTAAGTTTTTTGTCGTCCCTCCTTCCCATGCACTTTGTTTGGGTTTTGGGCAGTATTTTTTTGCCGCTTAGCTGGAGACTGTTTGTCAGTCATGTTCGAATCGTTTTTCTCTTTCCATTAACACTTTTTTTATGTGACTTCTCTTTTGATCTATTAGTTCAAGAACGATTTGGTTTCCGCTGTATACATAAATAATTACAGCTCTTCCAAGGGGGTGTAACCTGAGAAAGGGAACAAAGACAAGCATTTTTCGCATTGAGTTAAATAGCAAGGATTGCAACTCAATAAATGCAAGCAGATGTTCATAATTCAGTAACATCGTTAACAATGGTACGTAAAACTTGAATTAAAAGCTTAAATTGGTAGTTAAGCATTCAACAACCATACTTAACATTTAACACAATCTATGCGTTGAACAGCCATAATCACAACCATAAATATAACATAAATATATATACAGTTTATAATCTAAATAAGCCTATTTGTTATAAATTTTAAATAGTGTTTATTTTCGAAAACAAGGAATATAAGGAATTTTATGAAAATACTTTTTATATAAATGTTGAATGTTTTCAAAACAATGTTTGCATATAATTCTAAAAATTAGTGTAAAATTAGAAAACAAGAAAAATATCATTTCTCAGCTTATTAGTTTTTAAATTCAACAACAATTTCGAATACCAGATATATTCAAATATTTAAAATATGAGATAAAGCTTTGAATTTTAATTGTAACTTAGTTTTTCAAGATTATTTTTTAATCACAAACCAAACTGGCCCAAATCTCATAAGGAGATTTAAATAAAAAAAATATTTTCAAATATTTAAAATACAAAATAAAACTTAAAATTTTTAATTGTAACTGATTTTTTAAAATTATTTTTGAATCACAAACCAAACTGGCCCAAATCTCATAGAGAGATTTAAACATGAAATAAGTAGAAAACAAATCCTGATAATCTTTTTATTTCAATCTCTTAACTAGATAAGACTTAGATAACTCTTAAATTGATCATATTCTAATCTAGAAATCCTACAATCCCTTCAAGCTGTGAATAGATATTATCATTCCTAGCTTGGAAACTAGATAACAAACAACTATCTAGGCAGTCCTTTTGTAAGAATATATGTTGTCTGCGACTTGTAGGCAAGTAGGTAACACATAACAACTTATCTTCTATCTTTTTTTTGATGAAATGTCTATCTATTTCAACGTGCTTGGTCCTATCATGATGCACTGGATTGTGTGCTATCCCAATCGCAACCTTTTGTCATAGTACAACCTCATAGGCTCGTACTTTTGATTTCAAGCTCTCTCAAGATTTCAAGCTCTCTCAAGATTTCAAGCTCTTCAAGATTTCAACCTCATAGTAATTACCTAAAAGGTTTAAGGAATATGTATGATCAGTTGTGAATTTTCAAACTAGGCCCATGGAGACTGTTTTAGGCATATAATGATTTCTTAAATTTGCACACTTTTTCGTCCTTTCCACTTCCTTCAAACCCCGGTGGCATTTCCAGTATACTTCTTTCGCAGTTACCATTCAAAAATGCGTTTTTTCACATCTAGTTGTTGTAGAGGCTAGTCTAGATTTGTTCCAAGAGATGAGCATCCTGATAGTATCACACAGCCATCGAAGCAAAGGTCGCTCATAGTCTACTCCATAGGTTTGCGTAAATCCCCTTGCCGCTAGCTGCCTATACCCTTCAACTGTCTATCTGCCTTATACTTATAGTAAAACACCACTTGCAACTCACAGTTGTTTCACTCTAGGTAAACTCACCAGCTCCTAAGTCTTGTTTTTTTCTCAAGAGCCTCCCATCTCCTTTATCACAGTCTTCCTCTAGTTTCATCCCCTAATGCTCATGTACCGATGCTAGAACCTTCACAGTTGAGGGATTAGTGGTGAATGCCAAAAAATCATCTGCAACTTATCGTATGCCAAATATTAGCAATAGGATGCAACATACAGGATCTAACACCCTTTCTTAGTGCAATAGGTAAATGTAAATCATCATGCCCTGATTTAGACTCATCAGAAGATAGTTCTTCCTTACTTGTGACTGTGAATCACTGGTTTTCCAGTTGGGATGATTGCTCATGCAGTCATTAGGTTTCCTTCACTTGATAGTCAGTTCTTCGAGAATAACATTGGAGACCCGACTGATTTAATCTCTTAGACCTCCCCTTAGTTTCAATCTTTCCTGAGAGTTTGGTTTACCAAGAGGGGCTATATAGTTAGAGTATGACCTAAATTGGTAGCTTGACTACGAGACTGACTCATCCTTATGGGACTAGGCTGACCATAGGAACCTAACCGAATTAGGCTGACTAGGAGACTGACTCATTCTTATAGGATAGGCTGACCTATAGGAAAACTAGTGACTTTGAACTTGACCGGACTGGAGACTACTGAGACTGACTCAAGTGTGGTTGTAAGGGTAACACTACTTCACGAATGACCTTCACAATCTCTCAATTCTCCCTGAAGGGGAGTGGGAAAGAATGGATGTGACTCAAAAAATGTAAAATCATAGAGACATATAATTTTTTACATGACAATAACACTAATAGTCTTTCTATGTGGGAGAATATCCAAGCAAGATACATTTAATGGCCCTAAAGTCAACTTTCCTCTATAAGAGACATAACATGTACAAAAGCAGTATATCCAAAAACCTTTAAGGGTAGTATTTAGGATCCTACAACTAGGAAAGATCTTTCAAAGTCTCAAGAGGCATATGAAAATCAAATTATAGTAGGTAATCTATTTATCAAATATGCAGCTGTTTAAAATCGCATGATCCAAAAATATTGAGGTACCTTTATGGTAAAACATTAAGACTCTAGCTACCTAATAGGTGCTATTTTTTCTTCACTATCCCATTTTGTTGAGGGGTATAACACAATGGCTTTGAGTATAATCCGTGATGTAACAGGTAGTTTCCTAGGATAGAGTGAAAATATTCCTTACCATTATTAGTCCGTAAAACTTGGATTTTTTTTGAAACTAAGTTTCAACCATTGAATGAAAGTTTTTGAACAATTGACCTGCTTAAACTTGTTTTCATCAAGTATACCCACATACTCTAGTATGATCTCAATAAACGTAATGAACCACTTAGACCCTACAATAAAGCAATGCAGTAAACCTCTGTATTCTTCTCGTTGAGATAAGTAATCTAATACGTGTGAAAGGAAGAAAAACCACGTTAAGTATTCAAGAATATATATATTATATATATATATTATATATATATTTATATATATATACATCCAATCACAGAGCCTGCAATTTCGATGGTACACTAAAGACACATCAGGCTAATAGTTTATAAACACAAATATTAAAGACAACAATTATACAACAACGATGTACCAGTTGAATAGACATGCAAATTTTATAAATCACAGATCCATAAAGATATCTTCCGTGCATGCAACCCATGCTAAATGAGAATTTTTTAGCAAAGGACACTATTCCATGACAAACCAATTAACAAAGGTAACAATCTAGCAATTAACAAAAGTCATCTTGGAGTACCGAGACTTATGCACGTAATTTCTACATAAAGTGGTCATAATGGTACTATAACAGACACACTAAATGAAGTAAATTATAGACTTTTCTTCAAAGTCTAAGGGTAGAAGCACTTGATACACATTGTAAGAGATCTATGCGTGGACCCTGAAAGAGTTGACTACAAGGTCCACATTTTCTTCATCCAAATTCACATGAATAGAGCATCTACAAATGTCTTGAGAAGCTTCAAGTTCTTGACATCGAGTAAATACAATTTAACAAGGAAAAATGACAGTATACATAGTGACTAAAAGGTTTCCCTTATCAATGGAAAATTAGTTCATCTCTTCTGCTTCAGCAAAAGGATTATTCATCTCAAACCATCCACTCAAGTGAGGAATAAGTTTAGGTACTGAAACGAAGAGGGCCCAATTAACAAAGATCTTTAATGATCAAAATGTAGATGAACAATAACAAGGTACAAAGAGCAGTAAGTCAAGCCTGCAAATAGAGAAAAAAATATCTTTACCTCCTCAATGTCAAAAAAGTCCATAGAAGGGACTCTCAAAGACCTATATGATATGAAAATTTTTTTAAACAACAAGAGTAAACCTCTATATTTGTAAAGGAGGGAGAATGAATTCCAAACACTAAGTTTGTGAAACTTCATTGTTAAGCTACTATAACAATCTCTCATAATCGCAATAGATGAAGGTAACAACTGAAACTTACAGTAGATATCTCTTTCTTAAGCGCACGACATGTTCCAAGCGAGCAAAGAGCAACCCAAAGATCATCAACCCAAAGACAATTTTACCTAGCCTTGGAATGAACATCCCGCACAATATTTCCTACTTGAAGGGAAAAAGAGATGATTAATTACTAAAATTACAAATAATTCAAACATAAAGAATTGAAAAGAAAAATATGAGTGAAACCTTCAAGGTTTTATCCAAATAGTGAGGATAGTCAAGCCACAAATCACTTGATAGGAAACTCGATAATAGAACGTTCATAGAGAAGTTGAACACGGCTGGATCCAGAAGACTAATCAAACTTCAAGTAGATCTACAAAAATTTCAAATTAAAATAATAGTATTTAAACTTTAAAGAAGGGAAAAAAAAAAAAAAAAACAGTAACCTATTGCACATTGCAAGTTCTTATGCAACCCCACCTCTAGGAAAAGAAGAGAAGAGAAGAGAAGAAGAAGAAGAAGAAGAAGAGAAGATCAAAGTTTACATAAACGTACTAATTGTTAAATATATTAGGAAAATAGAGATATATTTCCTAGATTGACTGTAGATATATTGGAAAATAGAGATAGTGTATTTATTTGTGTAAATATGGGAGACTAAATGTGTGTATATCCGATTATTTAGGATCAATTCTTTCCTAATTCATGTAACTTGTACATTGCCAATTCCCATCTCGCTTGGGGAAATAATCAAGCAACATATTTCACAAACACTGTTGTTTCGTGATATCAGAGCCAGGTTGGTTCTTGGCCTTCTTTTTTTCTAAATCCATCTATTTTAGAAACCTAAAACATATCGTTAAAGAAGGCACTCGTCTTTGCTTTTGGGAGTTTTTTCCGATTCTCCTAGTTCGTCGGCATCTTCTAGTTCTTCTCAGGCGATCGGTTTCCTCTAGTTCTTCCTTCTTGTTGGGGTTCAACTCTGACAGAGGGTGTTTCTATTGTTTGGATTTATGTCTCACTTCTCTTGATTACAATAGTGAAGCATCAAAATCAGGTGATACCAAACAATTCTTCTCTTCTATTTCTAGTTCTTCAACAAGTACTATAGTCAAGCTTCAGGTAGTAGTAATTATACGTCATGGGCTGCTTTAGTAGAGTTATGGTTTATGGGGCAGGGTTATGATGATCACTTAAGTAAAACATCCACTAATATTTCTACTACTAAGGGGCTAGTTGGGTTAAAGTTGATGCTAAGTTATGTAGTCCCCTTTGGCACTCTTTAGACCCTAAACTGCTTAATTTGTTTCAATCTTGTAAAACTTGCTGTAAGGTCTGGACCAAAGCCAAAACTTTGTATAGGAATGATGTGCAAAGAATATAGAGTTGTTTCTGATTTATCCACCTTCAACAAAATAGTCAAGATATGGAGAGCTATTTAGGGTAGATAGAGACTTTAAAAGATCAATTTGATTCCCTTATGCCAGTATCTGATAGTACCACTGAACAAGAGAGACATCGTGACAAATTTTATGGTCCTAGCCTTAATCAGACTACGATCTGACCTTGGTTCTATTTGAGATCAATTTTAGCTAGCCCTACCATACCATCTTTGGAAGATGTATCTGCTTGATTATTGCGTCTTTCTTTAAACCTAGGCGATACTAATGAGGTTGAGACATCTGTATTAGCTGTTCAAGCAAGAAATCAGCAAGGACAGAGTGGTTCTAGAAAGGCAAAAGGAAAGGGATCTAGACTACATTGCACCTATTGTGAACAGACGACCACAACTGAGACACTTGGTGGGTTTGCATGGGAGGCCACCACATCAATCTTCTAATTGATCCACCGCTCATGTGGCTCAAGCACTGGAGATGGACTCATCCCTTACGATGATAAAGACCAATAACCCAACTCCATAGATTGTTGGGCTGATTATAATGACTATCTTCAATATCAAGTTGTCAAGCAACAGTCATCCTCATCTGGCACTTCCCAAACTGGCAATTCCTTTGCCTATCTGAGCTGGACCTCTCTACTGGCCCATGTTTTGGATTCCGGAGCATCTTACTACATTTTCGGTAATAAAAATCTTTATCTCAAATTACCTCTTCTCCTACTTTATCAAAAATTACTCTTGCTAATGGTTCACAGACTATGGTCAAAGGGATAGGAGAAGCTCAACCACTTCCATTTCTTTAAACTCAATCTAATTGCCTTTGAGTCCATAATTGATTTATATAGTAAGTTAACCAAATATCATAACTATTGTCACCTTTTTTGCTGACTCTATTGTGGTGTAGGATCAGAACACAAGTCAGACGATTGGAACAAGACATGAATCACAGGACTGTACCACTCTCCGATCCAAATCCGTTAGTTGCCTTCACCTCCGCTGCATCTATCGACATTCTTCATAGCCACCTTGGTCATCCAAGTCTTGCCAATTTCATAAATTAGTACAGTCTGTTACATTATCTTCTTTTAATTGGATTCATGTCAACTTGGAAAAAAAACTAGAGCTTCTTTTCCCAAGTGAGTCAATAATAGGGCCATCTCAATGTTTGATATGTTCACATAGACATCTGAAGTCCTAGTCGTGTCAGTTCAACTTTGGGTTTCTATTATTTTATTACTTTTTAGATGACTATTCTCGTTATACTGGGTATTTTTAATGAAAACTCGTTCGAGTTTTTTCTATCTTTCAATTTTTTGTGCTGAGTCGTTATCAATTTGGTGTTTCTATTAAGATTTTGCGTAGTGATAATACTAGGGAATATCATCTTCTCCCTTTACTACGTATAGTCTTTTCAGGGTATATTCACTAGACCTCATGTGCCTATACTCCTCAGCAGAATGGGGTCGCCGAACGCAAAGTCTGCATCTTATTGAAACAACCCTACCTTATTTATCATCATGTTCCTCTTTGATTTTGGGGGAATGAAGTTCTCACTGCCTATTATGATTAACCGTATGCCTTCTTCTGTCTTGCAACATAAGAGTCCTCACTCTATTCTATTCTTGGTAAAGTACCTAATACATTTACGGGTGTTTGGTTACATTTGCTTTGTTATGATCACACTCAGGCAAAGACAAATTACAGCCTAATAATCTTTAAGTGTATCTTCTTAGGATATTCTCGTCTCTAGAAAGGTTACCGTTGCTATGACCCAACCACCAACAAATATTTGTTTCTGTAGATGTAACTTTCTTTGAGACATCTCCATACTTTTCTGGAAACACCGTCAATAGCAATTTATCCTGCCACCTTACCTATCCCCATCCCTCCTTCCTCGTCGATGGATTGTCCTCCTCTCCAAGTTTATCTCGTCGCCTTGTCCTCCTACTAATCCCAATGGTACTTCCCTTCTTGATATAGGTACCTCGGTCAATCCTGATGACCATCTCTATTCCTCTGTCGCCTGCTCCGGTCATGTCTTTGTAGACAAGGCAACTCCTACCGCCTTGCAAAGTTATTCGATCTTCTCGAAACCTACATCCTATTTATATTTTCTTAGTTATGATAGTTTATCTCCATTTTTATGCCTTTATGTCAAACTTGTCTTCTATCCCTATACTTAACATTGTTAGCGAGGAAATGGCACATCCAGGGTGAGAGATACCATGATTGAGGAGATGACTGCTCTCGATCAAATGGTACTTGGGAGTTGGTTTCCTTACTACAGGCAAGATTGTTGTGGGTGTTGTTGGGTTCACACTGTTAAGATTGGTCCTGATGGCAAAGTTGATCAACGAAGGCTCGCCTGTTGCAAAGGGGTACACTCAGATCTATGGGCTCGACTATAGTGATACCTTCTCTCCTATTTCTAAGATTACTTTGGTATGCCTCTTATTTTTTAGCAGCCATGTATCAATGGCCTCTTCATCAGTTGGAATTAAAAATGCCTTCTTGCTTGGAAACTTGCCGAGGAAATGTATATGGAGCAACCGCCAGGGGTTATCACTCAGGGGCAGTCAGGATTGGTGTGTTGTCATGCCGGTTTATATAGGTCTCAAGCAGTCACCTACAACAGGTTTGAACGGTTCAATTCTGTGATTCAACAGTTTGGGATGCGTGAAGTACAACTGATCATTCAATATTTTTCCGTGTAATGATCGGTAAATTTATATACTTGGTTGTATATGTGATGACATTGTCACAACAGGTAATGACCAAGATGGGATTTCTCAACTAAAGCAGCATCTATTTAGCCACTTTAAACCAAGGACTGGGGGAAGCTAAAGATTTTCTGGGGATTGAGGTAGCACAGTCTAAGGCTGGTGTGCTATATCACAAAGAAAGATGCCTTGACATTCTTGAGGAGACAAGTATGGTTAGACTGTAAGCCGTAGATTCTCCTATGGATCCAATGTCAAACTTGTTCCTGGACAGGGGGAGCCATTGAAGACCAGCAAGGTATCCAAAGGTTGGTAAGCTGATTATCTCACGATCATTAGACCAGATATCTCTTTTGCATTAGTGTGGTTAGCCAATTTCTCCAGGCCCCAGTAGTGGTCATTGGGATGCAATAGTTCACATTCTCAAATATATTAAAGGAGCTCCAAGACAAGGCTTGATATATGAAAATAAGGGTCATTCTCAAATTGTTGGCTATTCTGATGCTGATTGGGCAGGGTCTACATAGATAGACGATCATTTCTAGATACTATATCATGATTGAAGGTAATCTAATATCTTGGAAGGGTAAGAAGCAATATGTAGTAGCTAGATCAAGGGCAGAGGCAGATATCAGGCTATGGCTCTCGCGACTTGTGAGTCTCTCTAGTTGAAACAACTTCTTCAAGAATTTGGGTGTAGTGAAGTGGCAGATGAAACTAATATGCGAAAATCAAGCTGCTCTGCATATTGCCTCAAATCCAGTCTTTCAAAAAAGAACAAAGCATATAGAGGTTGATTGTCATTTTATCTGATAGAAGATTGAATCCGGATGCATTGTCACCAGTTTTGTCAACTCAAATGACCAGTGATGCGACTAAATCAACCTTAGCAAGTGCACGACTCATGTCAAATTAAAGTGATGAGTTTGAGTATCGTCCTACAGAGATCAAAGTGAATATTTGTAATTGCTTAAAACTACCTTCATGTTATTTGAGAAAACGAAATCTAGAGTGTAAAAGTAAAAGATTAAAATAACTAAATAAACAAATAAACAAATGTGAAGAACTTTGCAGTATTAATGAAGTAGGGCACAGATTTCCCCCTAACTGTGCTTGACAACTACTTTTAATACCCGTTTGTGCTATGAATTGGTAGGATTCTTCTAAGGCCAATTATCATTATTTAGGAATAATATTCAACTTAATACAGATTCCTATTCAGTTACCTGAAATAGAAGCATAAATTATCAATCCTTTGCTACTAATCGCCCTATTCGGTATGAATTAGGTGGACCACAATTAATCCAGAATCTCTATTTGATTACTTTTGTTAAATGTGTGCAATGTTATTCCATAAAACAATTATGACTATGAATTAAGCATAAACCTTAACTTCTCTATTTGAAACATCATTAAGGTAATTGAATCAATCCAACATTCATAAAGCATTAAACCTAAACTCTTGCACAAATTCATAAACTAAATCTAGTATTAAGAATAAAAATTGTTCAAAAAACTAATTAGGGTTTCATCCTCCCCTAACAAAAGAGATTTACTCCATCCTAAGAACAAAGAAATAAATAGAGAAGAAGGAAAAATATTCAGACTTGAAATAAAAATAAATCAAACTCTTAAATCTGATATTCAGTCTTCAAGCCTCAAGAATGCGTATTCTCCTCTAAAAAATATGCAAAATTTGTCCCTTGACAACTGATCTCAATTACTAAATACCCAAAAGAGCTAAGTGAAAAAGGAAAGAAAAACTGATAAAAACGCCCTAATAGTTTCCGCCAAACCCTGGTCGTGGCCAAATTTAAGTCACCACAGCCTAGGCCGTGCTGTTCTTGGTCTTTGTTTTCTCTTTGTTCCACCACCATGGCCATGGTGAACTACCAAGGCATGGCGTGGCCTTCAAGAATGTTAAGTAATCTCAACTTTTTCAAGCTTTAAGTCCCAATTTCATCCAATACTCCAATCTACTCAATCAAAGCCTAAAAAAAAAAACACAAAAGTTATCCAAATCAAAGGTAAAAATTCATATCTAAACTTAACAAAAACAAACATCAAAACAAGGAACAAATGAGAGTTAACTAAACTAACATCAAAACAACCCTTAAAACACTCAAATTGTGCAACTTATCAACTAGCTAGCAGATGTTCTTACTAAGTCTCTTAGAGGTTCCCGAACGGATACATTTGTAACAAGCTGGAATGAAATTGCTCAAAGAATAGCTTGGTTTTGGCCTTCAGTAATATATCAATCATTGTGATAAATAAATAGTGAAGAAATGGTTATGAGAGATTTAATTAATGTTGAAAGACTTATATAATGAAAATACTTGTAAGTTATCAAAAATCATTTGTAAAAGCAAGAACATATGAACTTTTGCAGGATGTAAGTCAGCATATTGTAAACATTAGTAAGGATCTCAGAAACAAGCATATTTGAATGTGGTAAATAATTTGTATTGTCAATATCGTGGAAAACATGGTATGTGAAATTTGTATTGTCGTTGTTTGTTGATTTCATTAGCTTAATAGAGGATCGTTGCTCTCTGAACGTGCAAGTTTGCTAATTTAGTGATATTTATTGTCAAGACATTAAATATATGTATCAACCTAGCTAAGATCTTGAATTAAAGATCATTGAAGCGTATGGTGTAGAATAATAGTTTTATGAATTTCAATTGGTCTTCAGCCGACAAAGTTATATTAGTTTAACAATTTATTGCGAAGTTCTGAGACCTGCCCATGTGGGTATTCATTCTTGAACTACCTTGTTTAAATAGAAAGTTAGGAAGACGAAATTTTGAATAATTGCATTAGAGGGATATGGAAGCATTTGATAGAAAACTAGTTAGCATGGAGTCTTGTATGTCAGAATGGTGAAATTTAAGCTCGAACTAGCTTACCAATACTAAGCATTTGGCTTATCTTGGAATACCCATGTTTTATGTCATTTTTCACAGCTTGGCTTAAGTTGACTACAAACAGAAACCGTATCAAATTTCTGGAAATGGCAATGGATGTTGAGGGAAATAAATCATGGATTAAAGGAACATGTTTTGATTGCTAAGAATTGATAGTGTGTTTATAAGTTGACATGTGTCGAAGAGCAACCTTGGATGTTGAGATTAAGGCTGTTAGTTGGTTGACGGCTTGAACCATTGCCAATAATAGCTTTCAAAATAAGATTGAAATGATGTGTATTCATTTACAAGTTATTGATTGGATATGCCACAATCATTTAGGTTGTGCTTGTCCGACAACTATGATTTATTAAATCTTGTTCATATGTTGCCAATGCCAAATGAAGATTAATGGTTTTACTTTGCTGATGTTACAATTTTTCTTTATTATGTTTCAGATTCAATTTGTGCTTCTTATTAGCAACAAGGAAAAGTCTGGTTGACTAAATGGTATTCTCCTATTCACAAAAGGAACGAACTAAGATATGGTTTTAAATCCATGCCGCTCAGATATTCTCTCTTAGATCTTAATTATATTTATTTTCAAAGGACCTGCTTGTGTTGGATAAATGATCGCGTGGTATCATTTCCTCAACTTATGAACAGCTGTGGTTACATTGATGATTTGTTTGAACTGCTGCTTTGTCTGAGAAGGTTATTCGTGAGCTCAGTGGAGTCATTCTTCACAAGGACCCAAGCTCTGTAATTTTGTGGAATGGAGAGGATACAAAGTTGATAAAAGGTATAGCATATATGACAGTATGTGAATCAAGAATATGTTTTGCCATCATAGAGATGATCAACTGAGTTGGTTCCAATGAATATGTTTTACAGATATGCTAGTATACTTCTGCATGTGCATTGATCAGGATGACAATGAATTAAAGGTCCTTGAAATATTCATATTATGTTGAGATCTTGACAGATACTTTGGAAGTGGAGTGAAGCTGACTTTACTTTGTATAAGATCACTAAGTGCATTAAAGTGTATATTTCCATTTGATTGGTATAGAAACTGACGTTTGTGGTTATAATTTTGCTTCCGGTCTATGGCGGACTGATCTTCAACTTTCACAAGGTATGGTGCAACGGACTTGTTTTGCAATTGGGATTTTCCTTTCTGAAAGGGTTTTTAATATCAAAATGGTGATTGATGCAATAAGTGACTGCCCAAAATACCTTATTATTAATGCCCTCTGCTTATCTAATGTAGAATCCGTTTATATTGCAGGGTGAACTTCAGAGTCTAACAAGAAACAGTTGCACGTCTAATAGCTGCTCAGGTATAATTTCTTTTTCTTGGTCACAGTGGGTTTGTTGTCAGTTTTTCATAATTTTAATTTTTCAGTATAATTTTTTTTTATGTTGTAGGACTCATTGGTGGAGACTGCAAAAGAACAGGTGGTTCAATAAGTAATATAATCGCACAGGCCACCAAGTAGGGTAACATAAGGATCTCGCAAGAATTGTATTACTTGGTTGCTCATCAGATTTGCGTGTAACAGTGTGATAAATTTGGCTAATGCGTCTATACAGTGATCCAAGCCTTTTCGTGTAAAGACAACTATACGACTGCAACATATCCGCATTTCTTGCTGTAATTGCAAAGCAATGGTATGTTTTGTTAGTGAGTTGTGATTTTGCTATATTCTGGATTATATTACATGTTCTTTTTGAATGATTGTCTCTTATATACTTAAATTACCAAAGATACCACTTTGATTAAGAGCAGATTTGACAGCAATGGTGTTGTAGTTAATGGCAATGTAGGGTAGTGTAGGGTGAGAATTTGTAAGTTATCACATTCTCACAATTTGAGGAATGGAAAATTTATTTTTTATAGGAACTGAAATGCTTGACCTGTTATGCATGGTTCAAGATTAGATTGTGCATCTGTGAGCTGACAGGAGAATAGCGAATTGAGCTTTATTTATAACACTTTGTTCACTGGTTAGGCAGAAGTTGATATCTACAACTACGCCATAGCAGAATACAAAATGAACAAAAGCTGGATATCTACAACTACCATAGCGAGTCTCAAAGAATGGGAGAGATGGGAAGTGTTGAGTTATATTACATGGTTAAATATAGGGCAAAGTCTTAATCTCCGAAATCAAATAAAAACAACCTACATGCTTTACTTTAGGTTTAGGATGACATGACACGATGACGGAACCTCCTCCATCTCATCTTCATTGCCTGTATCCCCTTTTTGGTCATATGATAAGAGAAAACATGAATCAGCAATAAAGGGAGTGCAGAGCAGAGTCAATCTGAAGTCTATGTTTAACATTAAAATGGTTGTTAATCAAACCTTTAGAAAAGGTCCAAATCTACAGGATTAACAAGCACCATCATCTTCCCTTTACATCTTTGGCTCAGATCTTTTCAATTAACTAGGAGGTGCATTAGTGGAGGCGGGCTTGCATAGGCATAGAGAAACATTCGATATTAAATCATTTGCTGTTGAGAATTCAATATGGTAAAATGCAAGTAGTCCTCTCCTACCATGGTGCGAATCAGAGGCCAATTGATTCGCGGAAAGAAGGATGTGTTTTAATTTCATTGCACCACTATTTGATCCTAAACGATCTGTGGGATCTCGTTAATAACAAATTAAGCAGCTGCCTACCTACAAGACTGACCTGGAATGAAACATCAAGCAAATTAACATCAGTTGCCTGGCATCTCATGAAACCAAAATGTTCTGCCCAAATGGAATACTAATTTTGCAAGTTCAATGAAGAGAAGCCAGTTCATCATCATCAATCACTTCTAAATTCAGTTGACATCTCGACCAGTAAAATTATAGCTGGTACACATTTCCATCAAAGGCAGTGAAAATTAGACCCAATACTTTGTAGCCATGATGTCTCAGGAAGGTATCCGCTACCTTTCCAAAAGAAGTTTTTGGTTAATACTCACTTGTTAAATGTTCTCCATTGTTAACTATTCATCAATTTAAGTTCAAGAGATTATCCATATTTGACCAAACCTTAAGATCCTGAGCATGTATAGAATATCCATGACTCACCAGAATAACAGAGAATTATTTTAACCGACTTAAAAGGCAGAGATTTTACCGGAATGCTACTTGGGAAAGTAGGTCTTTGTGCAAAATGTTGGCAAATGTCTTCTGTCTATTTTTTCCTCTGAAAGGGGTACAACCTACATTTGGAGCACAACCATTTTCCTCCATATATGACAACAACTCATTTGCCATTTCTAGTTGTCCATTTTTACACAGCCCATTGATCAAAATGCTATATGTTACAACATCTGGCACCAGGTTTCCATGAAGACAAAACTTCTGAAATAGGTCCCAAGCAGTTTCGAATCTCCCTGTTTTACATAATCCATCAATGAGGGAACTTAAACCTTTAATGCTAACTGCAAACTTATTATTTACTAGAGCATTAAACATTTCCAATGCTTCCAAAACACATCCGTTCTTGCAAAGTCCATTAATGAAAATGCTACATGTCAAAGAATCAGGAAAAACATCGTTACGCCGCATCTCACCAACTAAATTTCGTGCATCTTTCACCTTAGCTACAAGAAAAAAGCCAGTTAACAAGGTGCTATATGTAATCACATTAGGCCTAATTCCTTCTGAAATCATCTCTCGATAAAGACTAAGAGCTTCATTGACTTCTTTATTCTTGCAATACCAATTGATTAAAGTATTGTAGCAAACAACATTAGGCCTATACCCCTTTCTAGTTATAGAATCAAACAACTCCCTTGCATCACTAATTATATCTGCCAAGCAATAACCGTTTATTAAAATGCTGTAAGTATACATGTCAGGAACCACACCTCTCTGAATCATATGTTCCAACAATAGTTGTCTAGCCTTCTCAACCAATCCAACCTTACAAAGACCATCAATTATATTATTATAAGTAACAACATCTGGCTTACAAATAACACCAGATTCTTTATTCCCATTAACCATTTCTTCAAGCAACTTAATGGCAACACTTATGTTCCCTGTTTTACACAATCCACCAATCAAAGTGTTGCAAGTGCTCACATTAGCCCTACAACCAACAGCAACCATTCGCTTAAACAATTCTATTGATTCCATAATCTTTCTCTCTACACACAGACCTTTAATCAAACAAGTAAATGTTACGGTATTTGGGCTAAAACTCAACTTCAAAATCGCCCCAAATACCGCATAACCATCATAAACCCTTTCAATATTACAGAAGCAATTCATCAAAATATTCAAAGATATTAAATCTGGAGACAACCCAGTTGAATTCAACAGCTTATATAGCGAAATCGCTTTATAATAATGCTTCTTCTTAGCTAGTGCACTA
Organism: Pistacia vera; assembly: GCF_008641045.1. NCBI lineage: Eukaryota > Viridiplantae > Streptophyta > Magnoliopsida > Sapindales > Anacardiaceae > Pistacia > Pistacia vera. The sequence goes on from NW_022196240.1 coordinate 322,180, forward strand.
AACAAAGTAGTGAATGATGAAATTAGAGAAAGGGGTTTCGAATTAATTATGTAATAAAAAAAGTACAATGCTTCATTCAGAGTAAAGCTACCTGATTGACAATTTTCTTCGAGGAATTTAGCAAGTGAGGATCGTTCAAGGGGTTTTTTGAAAGAATACGAAACTTCATTTTTGGAGCTTGAAGATGTGAGGTTGCGTAAGTGACCTAACAAAAATAAAACATTAACTTTCAAAGATGGGTTTTGAGAGATTGAAGACGAACGAAATAGGGATCTGAATCTCAAAGCCATGTATGAAGAGTGTTTTTGTGGGTCATTTTTTTCCGAAGTAAGGACATTGCAAAAGGCAAATGCATTAAAGAGAAATGTTTTGACAAATTTCACAAACAACCTTAAGGTTTTCAAAATTGCCAACTTATGTCAAGTATCACTCTTTCCTATTCAAACCACCTTTATGATTTCGAAAATTGAAGGTTAAAAATGTAAATCCAAAAATGCAACCCAAACAAACCAATTTATATAAGTATTCAATTGTAATTTTTTTTACCTTTTTTTAATAAAATTATAAGATTTAAATAAATCATGCTATTGAACTTCGTCTTTAATTTACAATGATATATAATTTTTTTTTTCTATTTGTTCTTCAAACTTTTAAATATAACAAAATCGATATTAATGTGATATTTTAAAAATTCAAGGGATATTAATAAGATTATCACACTAATTATATTGCTGAAATATCTATATTACTAAAATAATAGTATGTATAGTTTATTATAATTACTAGTTTTGTATTATACAATAGAGTTATATTGATAGTGTTGAGGTTTAATATAATAAAAATAATCAAATTTATAAATAATAAAAATCATTACTGTTAAATTATAAGGGTTAAAATAATAGAATCAGGACAATTTAATAAATATTTATTAATTTTATAGATATATGTTCTAGCGGACTAATAGTTTATTAATAATAAGGGAAATTTTATTATTTCAAAAATCTTAAGTGAATTTTTGTAATTATAGTGAAGCTCAAAGGAGTTGACTTGATGTCCTTAACACTTTATGATACTATTGTAATGTTCTACATTAGCTTATCCACAATATGCACTATACATTAACATATATGATCAGCACATATCAAGTGATTAGATAGTCGCACATACACCTATCTCAATAAAGACTATCTCAATAAAGAGCTTCTGTTATGAATGTGCTTCTTATAACATTGTAATCTCTATTATGACCCCAATTGCTTGTAAAATTTGAAAACAATGGTATCCATCAAAACTAAATTCTAAAAACAGTTACAAAATTTCTGACAACAATGTTTGGCACCAGGCTTTCAATGAGAGAAATTTCTAAAATAGCTACAGAGCAGTTTCGGATATCCATGTTTTACATAATCCATCAAAGAGGGAATTCAAGCTTTCAAGGTCAACTGCAAACTTATTATTTACTAAAGTATGAAACATTTCCACTTCTTCCAAAACACATCCATTCTTGCAAAGTCCATCAATGAAAATGTTATGTGTCCAAGAATACGGTAAACCATTAAGTTGCATCTCACCAACTAACTTTTGTGCATCTTTTACATTAGTTTTAAGAAAAAGGCAAGTTAACAAATTGTTATTTATAATCACATTAGGCCTAATTCTTTCTAAAATTTTCTCTTCATAAAGACTAAGAACTTCGTTGACTTCTTTATTCTTGCAATACCATCTTATTAAAGCATTGTAGCAAACAACATTAGGCTCATATCCCTTTTGAGTTAAAACTTCTTCATTTATAAGATCAGTTTTTATGTTGTTTATTAGCGACTATTATTAGAGGTGCGCCACAAGGCAGCGAAGTCGGATTTGAAGTTCATTGTAGACTATATTTCCTATAATAGATGGAATCAATTAGAAGAGAGAAAAATTTTATAGCTATAAGACTTTTCTATTCTAATTTTTCAACGCAGCCTTCTAACTTTTTCAATATTGTTCCTACAATCTTTTTGTAGGAAAGACAAATTCTCACCACCGCCAGCCTCTATTAACAAGGAATTGAAATTTTTATTAGGCCTATTCTCAACCCTATCATTCACTTCAAGCTTCCTTTTCATGCATGGTTGTAGTATTCGATTGCTCTTGAAAAATCTAGTTTTGCCAAGGCTACTCAGTTCATGGTTATGATCAAATACAATTGAACATATTTGCCATTACCCATCAGAACGTACGGATGCATTAACCCAAGCCTTACAATCGGTTTTTGTCATTGCATGCATTTTAAAGGCATTTCTGGACATACTGCTTGACTTTCCACAACAAGAACAAGCTGGTGTCGCGTTTTTCATCTCTCCATCATCTCCTTTCTTTGAAGATCTTATAAAAACTTCAAAACCCATTTTATTTGCATAGCTTTTATAGTGTTGTAGAAAAATATCAAATGAATCAAAAAACATTCCAGGCTTAGGTTCCCCTTCCTCTTCAGCACTTTTTCTACTTTCTACTTCGAAATGATTATCCTAATTTATAATAGCTAGAATTAGAATATAATAATGCAACAAAAAAGTGTAGAAACAATACCATAACAAAATTTTAAATCATATTATTGCATAAAAAGAGATTTTAAACAAATATTTACCTCCACAAATTGGGAAGAAGAGTTATCTGATTCTTTAAGATTGAACTATTCCATGTTTGGTACTATGATGCAACACGATTACTATTGCTGCAAGGGGACCAGTCAAATAGGAATGGTTAATATCCACAATGACCAGATAATGAACCATTATCACTTACAAACAAACAAAAGTAAAATTTCAGAAATAACTTCCAGAATACTGTTATGATAACAACAACAGCTGCAAAATAAGTTAAACAAACACAATATAATGTATTATGGAAAACGTAGATCCAGGGGCAAATTAATTTAGAAACAAATTGTGCACCACCACCTTGGAAAAAATCATATGTGCCGCAATATGCTGAAAAGAACCAAAGCATAATTATACATTAGACTTGCTTGACCTATCAATTTGACTTAAAAAATAAACTTAATTATGTCAATAAGTACTTTGTGTTATATTAATTAATTACAGTCTATTCTTGAGTTAATTATCTTATTATTCATTAAGGAATCAAACTAACCTTTATGAAAAGTTTTTAACTTAACTTGCGGTTCATTATCTTTTACATGAAAACTGGTTTATCTCATAATCTCACATGCTATAAAATGACAGCAAATATGTAATTGAAAAATGAAAGATGGAGCATGAGGGCTTTATGAGAAAAGAGAGAGAGGACATTTTTTTAAGTCTTGATGGCTCTTTTTTGTTTAACCACCTTTCATGGTAAATTAGCTTATACCTGGAGGAAGAGACTGCTTCAACTTGTCAGGCTGTAGTTACATCAAACACACAGACTGTGTAAAGGTACTTGGAGCAGCGAACCTTAAACTTAACCACACCCCTGCTCCTCTAGATTTTAATAGAACGAGCATCCTTCCTTCTTGCAGTAAGAAGGAACACCCATTTTATCTCATGAATCTGCTTTGGCTGTGGATCAAAAAGCAGGTTTTAATGACCTCGGGCATTCTCAACCATTTACATAAAAAAGAAACGCTATGACACAATGATAAAAACATAGGACTGAAATAATCTACAGACACACTAAAATCATGTTTTCTGAGAACATTTGTCAAGTACATCTTTTAAACAAATACTTACACAATCAGTTTAACTGCAAGTGCAACTTCAACCACTCTAGTCAAAGACATGAATCACTATGACACTATAACTTTGGATACATATATCAACAAACCTAACCTGAGATAAACACATATTTAATATACTATAGAAATCTAATCCAAAAATTGATTTTTTGCCAAAGGTTTTCGCAACATATGAGCAAAGAGCATAAATGTAGCACAACCTCACAACATCCCTTTACGGTTCTGGCGAGACGTGGTGGCGTCTGCTAAGTTTTGGAAACCAGGCGTGGTGGTGTTCGGTGAGGAAAATAGGTTCCGGTTGTTTGGGTGAGGCATGGAGAACAATGGTTTTGGCGTGCAATGGAAGAAATTTTCTATTTTGGTTTTTGAGGGAACTGACATGGTAAGGTGGTGATTTGATTGATGATGTGACATCATCCACATCAGCTGCCATGTCAATCGGTATAAGAGGGTTAGTGAGGGAATTAGCTGATGTAGCATTACTGTTGTTATTATTGTTGTTCTTAGAATCTATTTACTAGCTAAGCTATAGTTTGTAGTTTCTTTCTTACTTATACATTGGTAGTATAATCTATAGTCTATAGTTTGTAAGTTTTAATTTGTTTCTTACTCATTCACTTATAGTATTTGGAAATTCATGAGAGTTGTTAAGATATTATCCGCTTTAGATTTTTGTCCTTAGGATTTTGCTTTTGGGATTCAACCCTAAACACATTATTGACAGTTTAAAGACTCATAATAGTATTTAACTAATTTTTTACACTTCTATCGAAGTTTTATGAAATATCACACCAAATATTTACTTAATTTGGTGTAGACTGTTATAAATGAGTGCATATAGCTCATTTGTTTTGGTCGTATTTATTAGTAAGGTGTTTTACCCTAATTTTTATCTTTATCTTTTTTCTTTTTAAAATAAGCAAATAAATCAAAACTTGAAGTATCAATCTTGCAAATGTAATATTAGAAAAATGGGCTGCCCTGATAGTGGTGCCCTTTCATTGGGCCTTAAACGTGGACTTGTAATCAGCTCTGCTGATAGGCTGGACCCATCATTGGATAAGTTTCTAATTTTACAAAATGTTTTTAAATTGCAGTAACTTTTAAAATAATAAATCGATGAAGAGAGATTTGGTTTAGAGTTGTAATATAATGATTTTCCACAAGTGTCGAGTTTTATGTGAAAAATTCTAAAATAGCCTCACTTAGCTGATGTGGTAAGATCATCTAATAAAATAAATATGCGTATTATTAATTTTAAATCTATTGCTTATATATGATAGAGGTTATTGGTTTGATAAAATAATATTATATGTACAAACTCTTCTGTATAAACTGACATCTTTATGAGTCATGATGATAGATAAATGAAAAAGAAAATTTATCAAATATATGATAGCACTTGTCACTATATTATTAATCATTTTCACCACGATAATTAAGTGGATATAATAAGACTATCCCATACAAGTAATTCTCGGTATTATTGACCAAATTATTGAAACTCTTCATATAATAACCATTTTTAAGTTTCCAGAAGACTTCTTAATAGTTGTATCATAAATTAATTAAATAATGTTATATAGTTATTTTCTCATGCAGATATATAAATACTTCTTTAATAATTCTCATGCAGATGTACTAATCAAAAGGTAAAACCTTACAGATTTTTGAGGTAAGAGATTAATTTGTTTTTTTTTTTTTTTAAATATAAGATATCCAAAAACCTTCATGTATATATTCATTCAAACTATTCACCCCCTATGCTTTTCCACGAGGGACGATGGTCTTCATCGCACGAGGAAAAGTAAACGTTCTTCAATAGAATCCTCAGTTTTTGTAATTCTACTGTTCTTCAATAGACTAATTAGTACAGCAATAAAGAGATAGGTTTGATTCAAATTTATTCGCTTATAATTTTCCACAAGGGAGAATGGTATTGGTCAGATGAGGAAAAGTAAACCAAAACTTTGACCTTTCTTCTACTTTTCTGCACTAGAATCGTCATTGTTGATTCATATCACTTAAAATTAAACAGAACACAAAACAAAAACAAGATGAACAGCGGCTATAAATACAACTGATTATCACGCTATAATACCACAAAGACTCAAGAAATAAAAAAGTATTTGACTTGTGGAAAATTAAAGCAAAGCAAAACAAGCAGTAATGGCAAGTGGTAGTGAAGTGATAAGCAACAAGCAAGTGATATTGAAGCACTTTGCCAATGGAGCTCCGAAAGAATCAGACATGGTGGTGAAAACAAGTTCCATATCATTGAAAGTAGAACCAGGTTCAAATGCTGTTGTTATCAAAAATCTTTACTTGTCTTGTGATCCTATGATGGGGAACCGCAGGAAGAATTTGGGAATTCCTGGTTTAACTTACACAGTTGAATCGGTAAGCATTCCTTGAATACCTTTAGCGCTGATATTATGTTAGCTATCTTGTTTCTGTTGATAAAGAATTTTTTTTTTTTTTGTTTTGTTTCTTATGCTAGCTTTCTTGTTTCTGTTGATGCATATGCATGGTGTAAAATGTAGCCATTGGAAGGGTTTGGAGTGGCCAAAGTTGTGGCTTCAGGGCATCCAGAATTTAAGAAAGGGGACTTGGTTTGGGGTGCTGTTGGATGGGAAGAATACAGTCTCATTAAGAACACTCAAAGCCTCTTCAAAATCCATCACACTGATGTTCCCTTGTCCTATTATATTGGAATTCTTGGTGAGTTTTTCTTGTATTTGCATGCATGCCTTCCATATATAATTTGGTATTCGCTTTTATGAATATTCTTAGCTGTGTACGTCTTGAATTCAACTTTTTAATGTCAACACAAAGTTTATTCACTTTTAAAAGAAAAAAAATTAGTTAAATTCTTTAAACTAGTACAGAATTTTGTCTTTTACTAGGCAATGGGCACGAATGAATTTACTCATGACGCCGTAATAAAGAATGACTTTTTGTTTAAAATGTTTTGTTGACAAAATCTTTGGGTTGTTCTCTATTTTAAATACCTTTTTTGCACTTTCGGATGCCAATCAAGCAGTACTAATACAGTAATATTTAATGTATTGTTTATATTTTTGTTTTGTTTTGTGTATAGGCATGCCTGGTATTACTGCTTGGGCTGGTTTCTATGAATTAGCTGCTCCTAAGAAAGGAGAAAATGTATACATTTCAGCAGTATCAGGCGCTGTTGGTCAACTGGTTGGGCAATTTGCCAAGTTAATGGGCTGCTACGTAGTTGGAAGTGCTGGAAGCAAAGAAAAGGTTAGCCAATCGTTCCAGGAAATTACTCCTTTAATCTACTTGTCCAAAGTCAGCCAGAGTTATCTGGTTTGTTGTAGTTAAACATTCAATTACTTTGCAATAATTCGGCTTAACTAATTCTTGTGACAATCACTTGTACAATACTTAAGGTTGAAATTTTGAAGAACAATTTCGGATTCGATGATGCTTTCAACTACAAAGAGGAGCAAGACTTGGATGCAGCTTTGAAAAGGTAAGTTTCATTTCATATACTCTTTCAGTTTATCAAGAAATATGGAAACTCAGAAAGTTTCATTTTTTTTTTTTTCCAGGTGCTTTCCTGAGGGCGTTGACATTTACTTCGAAAACGTAGGAGGAAAAATGCTAGATGCGGTGCTTCTAAATATGAGATTGCATGGTCGAATTACGGCGTGCGGAATGATCTCACAATACAATCTTAGCCAGCCTGAAGGTGTACACAATATGATGAACAATACTCTGCAGCATTTTCTTCATCTTATTTTTTTTAATATTTGCATTATTTATATCAATAATTATGATATTTATTTTGTAATTAATTTTAATAAACTTGAATGGGAGATATATTCATTAAAAAAATTAATTATAATTATGATTTTATACCTTAAATAAACAGTAAAGGTTAGAATACCGTGACTTAAAATTTTAATTTAATTTTTTGACACTCTTTGTGAATCATTCATCATTTTTAATCTAACGATGACAAAATAGATCAATAATGATAGACAGTTTATAAGATGTATCTAAAAATTAAGTAAAAAATTCAAGTCACAATATCCTAATCTAATAAATAATTAGTTTCATACTATGTGCAAAAATATTTATTATCATTCGATACAATATTATAATTTTAAATATAAAATTAAATTAAATATACAAAAATCAATTGAAAATATTTAATAATATTATTTTTAAATCCAGAAATTATTTAAGAAAATATAAAATAATATCCATAAATTTTAATTATTAATCATTAATTTGTTTAATAGTATAAAAAGAGAAAATACCCCTAAAAATTTAATATATTTTTTAAACTGCCTAAAAAATTCAATTAGTCCCCAAAGTTTTGAAATATTGTAAAAACAGCCTTAGTTACATTAATCTCTGTAGTTTTAAAATATAACAAGAATCCCCTGAAACCTAAATCCAACCAGAGAGGCTGCCAATTCCCGGTCCGATCGATTGGTCTAATCCGACTTTCAGAACATTGGTTTTTTGTTATTAATATTACAGTTGTTAGAATCTATTTATTAGCTAAGCTATAGTTTGTAGTTTGTTTCTTATGGTAGTCTAATTAATCTATAGTTTGTATGTTTTAATTTGTTTCTTACTCACCCATTATTTGGAAATTCATGAGAGTTGCTAGATATTATGCGCTTTAGATTTTTGTCCTTTAGATTTTGCTTTTGGGATTCAACCCTAAACACGTTTTTGAAAGTTTAAAGACTCATAATAGTATTTAACTAACATTTTACTCTTCTATCGAAGTGTTATGAAATGTCACACCTAATATCTACTTAATTTGGTCTAGACTGTGATAAATGTATGCATATATCTTATATGTTTTGGTCGTATTCATTAGTAAGGTGTTTCACTCTAATTTTTATCTTTATCTTTTTTATTTTTAAAATAAGCAAATAAATCAAAACTTAAAATATCAATCTTGTATTGGGCCTGGTAGTGTTGCCTTTTTATTGGGCCTTAAACGTAGGCTTGTAATTAGCTATTTTGATAGGTCATACCTATCATTGAATAAGTTTATAATTTTCTATTACAAAATGTTTTTAAATTGTAATAACTTTTAAAATAATAGATCCATGAAGAGAGATTTGGTTTAAAGCTGTAATATAATGATTTTACACCAGTGCCAGCTTTAGGTGAAAAATTCTAAAATAGCCTCCTTTTTTTTTTTTTTTTCTTAAAAGAATTTCACAATGAGAACCTTAGGGATTGTTTCTTATTTACTTTTAATTTTATTGTTATTATGTTCATAAATAAAAATAAGTAAATAGCAGTTAACAAGATTTTTATTCATACTAATTTGTATCCGTACACTAACATTTCAAAAATTAAGTTACAATATCTTGACCCATAAATAATTATTTTCCTACCAGAATTTTTTTTTTTTTTAATCATTCAATATAAATTATAATTTGAAATATAAAATTAAATTAATATACAAAAATCAATTGAAAATATTTAATAATATTATTTTTAAATCCAGAAATTATTTAAGAAAATATAAATAATATCCATATTTTTAATTATTAATTATTAATTTGTTAACAGTATAAAAAGAGAAAAAAAAAAATGTCGCTCCACTTGGAATAAGGAGTCCCACGCCCTCCCATGGCAAATAATCCATATATTATAGGTTATGTTATAGCAAAGCCCATGCAAAAACAGAAAGTTCACAACAGCCCATAACAAAAAATTATTACCACACGTCACTTATGAGCTCCTCAATCTTTTAGTTTTGGTAGTTCGTCATCAGCTGAAAATAACTCTCATCTTCGTCTTCTACCCCATCAGTCAACATCCGCCGTTGATCCAAGAAATCTCATCCAACTCATATGAATTCCAAAAACTAGAGCTACTGGATTTCTTGGCCCTTGGCTTCAACTCTTTAATTCTTTCTCATATACTGGATGTATCCCACACTTCTTCACCTCTGATCCTGGATAATCTTGTGCAAATGAAAGCTCATAAAATCTGATTGAGTTCTTCAGCCGAAAAATAGAACACCAAGATGGTCTGACATAGCCTTGCCGCAAGTCTTTTCAAAATAATCACACGTTCTTTAACTAAATCGATATTGATCACTCTGCAATTAATCCGTAAACAAAGGATAGGCTGATGCTCATGGACATAAAAACACAGCAGACAGCATATCCCACCATCTTGTTATCACAAGAATCTAGAGGCCTTTCTATTTTAATTGAAGAAGTCTCACTCTGATGTTGGAACCACTCTGGAATTTGACCTCCAGGAATAACCATCCCAAATTGATTAATCGACAGAGGAGGAATCCTATCTCTGTTTGTTGGCTTTGACATTGCCTGCACTCAGAAAAAGAAAAAGTTGTACAATAATGTTTAACTCAAAAGATGAAGAGAGAGAAAGAGAAAGACACTGACCTTAAGAATTCTCTGGGCATTGAAGATGCCTGATTGTTGCAGCAGATCATTTCAAGCAGTTTAGACATGAAAATTCTAACAACGTGGAATTACATAAACTTAATGCATTTGATGTTGTTTCCAGTGCAACACAATCATCTACGTTAATAGATATTAGTTGGATGGAAGTTCTGGTAGAGATCGAAGTCTCTTACAACCGTTCAAGCGAAGAAGTTCAAGCTTAGAAAGATGATTGATGCTTTCAGGTAGTGAAACAAAATTGTTTTTGCTTAGTTCTAATTCCCCTAATGAAGGAAAGCTATCGAAAAGTCATTAAGATATCCCTTTCCTCCATATTGCAGTCAGCGAGATATAATCTTGTTAAAGATGTCACAAACCTGACAAAGTGGCAATCTAAAAGTCTTGAGGAAGAGTGAAGACCATGATTTTGATGGCGGTCTTTTGCATCCATCAAACATAAACTCTGCAAGATTCTTCATAAGAAAAATGGACTCCATTGGTCGTCTTATCTCGCAGTTCCGCCTACATGAAGTGTCGATAGCTTTTCAACTTGCCCCAAAGTCTCTGGCAAGTTATCAAGTTTGGAGTCATCCAGAAAGTTCAAGTTTTTGAAGATTTCAACCATTTATTTGACTGGAAGACTCACAAGATTTTGCAGCCTGCCAAACATAAATTTCAAGTCCACTCAAAAGTTCAATTGACATTGGCAGTACTTTAACAGCAGTTGAATCTAACCAAATGTACGTAGACAATCCATACTTCCTACAATCTCTGAAACTTCTCCAATTTGAAGCACAAACCTAGAGAAAGTTCTTTTAGAGATTCCATATGAATCTGGTTTGGGTAGAGTTGTAAGACTTACACAAAATGTCATATCCAAAGTAATCTTTTTGTGAACCAACAAAGACGGGTGAATCTCACGCACATTTTACATCTTTTAAGAATCACATTTTTGAGATTTGGGGCAAATGTGAAATCTGGTGTTTGATGAGGCACTTACACTTTTCAAACTGTGGATTCCAATTGTTGAAAAGGCTATTAAAAAAAAAAAAAAAAAGTTAACAAGAGTGGGATGTCATAATTTTCCATATTTATTAAACATAAAAAGCAAAATATTTCATATATAGTTATTTTACTCATAAAATTAAAATAGGATAGTTAATTGAATTAATCTTACAGTTATTCCCTGTGACAATTGTTCAATGTGGCTCTGATCCATTTTCAGCTCAATAATTCTGTCCAACGCAAATTTGTTGGTAAGGATTTAAAGGATACCCTTCCCAATCAAGTAAACTCAAGTTGTGGTGAAGGTAATCAAGGCCTTCTGGAAGTTGAAATTGCGGTCTTGAGTAATCTTAGATTGATCATTTTCGAAAATGCTTTAGCACACAATGAATCTTTTCTTCAGAAAAATTGAGTATTATGCCTTCAACAACTTCAGTTCCCTTGAAATAAAAGAAAAAACAAAAACAAAGAGAGAGAGAAAGCAAGTTAAGAATTAATAACACATGAATTTATCTATATAGATATAGTGCAGTCTACTTAAACAACAAGAGACAACAATTTATAAGTTTGCTATAACATTTAATATAATCTAATAGAAGTATTTTTATTTTACATACTTAGAAATTTGTTAAACATATGTTTCCGTCATTGTTATTTTAAAATTGTTAAAATATATAGTTTTTTATATTTTTTTAATTTAAATATATCTCGTCATTTTCAGAAAATCTAATATAAGTATTTTTATTTTACATATTTAGAAATTTGTTCTCATTAAATGATACTAAAAGCTTTCATGAATTTTTAAGATATATATTTAATTGATTTTTTTCCTTATTCTTTTTCAATAATAAAGAATATATCAATTTTATATAGATATTTAACTAGTTAAAGCAATGATGATTGAAAAGGTGCACATATTATAAAATTGAATTGCTTACCGTGTTCTCTGTCAATACACGACGAATGTCTGCTTCCATCCACAATCTACTGCGTTTTCCAGGCTCTCCGGGCACTCCTCTCTTGACAATTTGTTGACACTTTTGTTGTAACAAATCGTGCATCCACAATGTATTGTTATGTGAAATAATTATGAGCGATTTCTCGATTAGAACATCTATTCCAACATTGGAGAAAAATCACAACTTTTAGAATTCTTGTCACATAACTCTATTCTCTCCTTTAAGAAACACGCTATACAAGAAATATTTTTTTCTCTGATTCTTTTAGTTCATCAAAGCTTATTTGAAGTACTTTCAGTATATCTTCGTCACATTCTCTTTTTAGTCTTTGCAATGCATCTTCCCATTTATGAACTTCTCTTCCACAAAAAGGAGCCCAAAAACTTCAAGAGCTAAGGGAAGACCACTACATACTGTACAACACGTTTGGATAGCTTCTTAAAACTTTCTGAAGGTGATGTTCTTAAAGGCTTTTGAAATGAATAATTGGAGGGCTTCATCATCATTTAATTTCTCAACCTCATAAACTTCATTTACTCCAGGGATAGCAACATCGTTTGTTTCTTGAGTTATTATGATCCAACTGCCCCATGGCCAAACCATCATGCTTGCCAGCTAATTTTCGTAATGTCTCTGATTGTTCACGTCATCTATAACAATAAGAACCTTCTTATGCTCCAACCTTGCTGCTTATCATGTCTATTCCACCAAAGTCATCGTATACGTTGATGTCATCTTTTTGCATACGTAGAATTTGAGAACCTTAGGGATTGTTTCTTATTTACTTTTAATTTTATTGTTATTACATTCATAATAAAATAAGTAATAGCAGTTAACAGATTTTTATTCATACAATTTGTATACTGATACACTAACATTAAAAATTTAGTTACAATATCTTGACCCAATAAATAATTTTTCCTACCATGAATTTTTTTTTTTTTTTAATCATTCAATTAATTATAATTTGAAATATAAAATTAAATTAAATATACAAAAATCATTGAAAATATTTAATAATATTATTTTTAAATCCAAATTATTTAAGAAATAAATATATCCATATATTTTAATTATAATTATTAATTTGTTTAACGTATAAAAAGAGAAAAAAAAAATTGTCTCCACTTGGAATAAGGAGTCCCACGCCTCTCCATGGCAAATAATCCATATATTATAGGTTATTTTATAGCAAGCCCAATGCAAAAACAAAAGTTCACAACAGCCCATAACAAAAAATTTTACCACACGTCAACTTATGAGCTCCTCAATCTTTTAGGTTTTGGTAGTTCGTCATCACTGAAAAATAACTCATCTTCGTCTTCTACCCATCATAGTCAACATCCGCCGTTGATCCAGAAATCTTCATCCACTCATATGAATTCCAAAAACTAAGCTACTGGATTTCTTGGCCCTTGGCTTCAACTCTTTTTATTCTTCTCATATACTGGATGTATCCCACATTCTTCACCTCTGATCCTGGATAATCTTGTGCAAATGAAAGCTCAATAAAATCTTGATTGAGTTCTTCACCGAAAATAAACAGCCAAAGATGTCTGACATAGCCTTGCCCAAAGTCTTTTCAAAATAAATCACACGTTCTTTAACTAAATCGATATTGATCACTCTGCAATAATCCTAAACAAGGATAGGCTGATGCTCATGGACATAAAAAACACAGCAGACGCATATCCCCCATCTTGTTATCACAAGAATCTAGAGCCTTTCTATTTTAATTGAAGAAGTCTCACTCTATTTTGGAACCACTCTGATTTGACCTCCAGGAATAACCATCCCAAATTGATTAATCGACAGAGGAGAATCCATTCTTCTGTTGTTGGCTTTGACATGCCTGCACTCAGAAAAAGAAAGAAAGTTGTACATAATGTTTAACTCAAAGATGAAGAGAGAGAAGAGAAAGACACTGACCTTAGGAATTCTCTGGGCATTGAAGATGCCTGATTGTTGCAGCAGATCAATTTCAAGCAGTTTAGACATGAAAATTCTAACAACGTGGAATTACATAAACTTAATGCATTGATGTTTTGTTTCCAGTGCAACACAATCATTACTTAATAGATATTAGGTTGGATGGAAGTTCTGGTAGAGATCGAAGTCTCTTACAACCGTTCAAGCGAAGAAGTTCAAGCTTAGAAAGATGATTGATGCTTTCAGGTAGTGAAACAAAATTGTTTTTGCTTAGTTCTAATTCCCCTAATGAAGGAAAGCTATCGAAAAAGTCATTAGAATATCCCTTTCCTCATATTGCAGTCAGCGAGATATAATCTTGTTAAAGATGTACACAAACCTGACAAAGTGGGCAACTAAAATCTTAGGAAGAGTGGACCATGAGTTTGATGGCGGTCTTTGCACCATCAAAATCTAACCTTCAAGATTCTTCATAAGAAAATGGACTCCATTGGTCGTCTTATCGCAGTTCCGCCACAGAAGTGTCGATAGCTTTTCAACTTGCCCCAAAGTCTCTGGCAAGTTATCAAGTTGGAGCATCCGAAAGTTCAAGTTTTGGAAAGATTTCAAACCATTTATATTGACTGGAAGACTCCAAGATTTTTGCCCTGCCAAACATAAAATATTCAGTCCACTCAAAAGTTCAATTGACATTGGCAGTACTTTAACAGCAGTTGAATCTAACCAAATGTGACGTAGACAATCCATACTTCCTACAATCTCTGGAAACTTCTCCAATTTGAGCCAACCTAGAGAAAGTTCTTTTAAATTCCATATGAATCTGGTTTGGTAGAGTTGTAAACTTACACAAATGTCATATCCAAATGAGTAATCTTTTGTGAACCAACAAAGACGGGTGAATCTCACGCAACATTTTACATCTTTTAAGAATCACATTTTTGAGATTTGGGCAAATGTGAAATCTGGTTTTTGATGAGCACTTACACTTTCAAAACTGATGGATTCCAAATTGTTGAAAGGCTATAAAAAAAAGAAAAAAAAAAGTAGACAGATGTGGGATGTCTAATTTTCCATATTTATTAAACAATAAAAAGCATAAATATTTCATATATAGTTATTTTACTCATAAAATTAAATAGGATGAGGTAATTGAATTAATCTTACAGTTATCCCCTGTGACAATTGTTCTTGTGGCTCTGATCCATTTCAGCTCATAATTCTGTCCAAACGCAAATTTGTTGGTAGGTTTTAAAGGATATCCTTCCCAATCAAGTAAACTCAAGTTGGGAAGGTAATCAAGGCCTTCTGGAAGTTGAACATTGCGGATCTTGAGTAATCTTAGATTGATCATTTTCGAAAATGCTTTAGCACAACAATGAATCTTTTCTTCAGAAAAATTGAGTATTATGCCTTCACAACTTCATTTCCCTTGATAAAAAAAAAAAAACAAAAACAAGAGAGAGAAGAAAGCAAGTTAAGAATTAATACACATGAATTTATCTATATATATGAGTGCAGTCTACTTAAACAACAAGAGACACCAATTTATAAGTTTGCTATTAACATTTTAATATATATAATAGAAGTATTTTTATTTTACATACTTAGAAATTTGTTAAACATATGTTTCCGTCATTGTTATTTTTAAAATGTTAAAATAATATAGGTTTTTTTATATTTTTTTAATTTAAATATATATCTCCGCATTTTCAGAAAAATCTAATATAATTTTTTTATTTTACATATTTAGAAATTTGTTCTCATTAATGATACTAAAAGCTTTCATGAATTTTTAAGATATATATTTAATTGATTTTTTTCCTTATTCTTTTTCAAAATAATATAAAAATATTATCAATTTTATATAGATATTTAACTAGTTAAAGCAAATGATGATGAAAAGGGCACATGATTATAATAAATTGAATTGCTTACCGTGTTCTCTGTCAATACACGACGAATGTCTGCTTCCATCCACAATCTACTGCGTTTTCCAGGCTCTCCGGGCACTCTCTCTTGAACATTTTTTGACACATTTGTTGTAACAAATCGGGCATCCACAATGTATGGTTATGTGAAATAATTATGAGCGATTTCTCGATTAGAACATCTATTCCAACAATTGGAGAAAAATCACAACTTTTAAGAATTCTTGTCACATAATCTATTCTCTCCTTTAAAGAAACACGCTATATCAAGAAATTTTTTTTCTCTGATTCTTTTAGTTCATCAAAGCTTATTTGAAGTACTTTCAGTACTTCGTCACATTCTCTTTTTAGTCTTTGCAATGCATCTTCCCATTTGAACTTCTCTTCCACACAAAAAGGAGCCCAAAACTTCAAGAGCTAGGGAAGACCTAGCATACTGTACAACACGTTTGGATAGCTTCTTAAAACTTTCTGAGGTTGAGTTTTCTTAAAGGCTTTTGAAATAATAATTGGAGGGCTTCATCATCATTTAATTTCTCACCTCATAAACTCATTTACCTCATGGGATAGCAACAATCGTTTGTTTCTTGATGTTATTATGATCCAATGCCCATGCCAAACCAATCATGCTTGCCAGCTAATTTTCGTAATTGCTCTGGATTGTTCACGTCATCTATAACAATAAGAACCTTCTTATGCTCCAACCTGCTGCTTATCATGTCTATTCCACCAAAGTCATCGTATACGTTGATGTCATCTTTTTGCATACGTAGATTTGAGAACCTAGGGATTTTTTCTTATTTACTTTTAATTTTATTGTTATTACATTCATAAATAAATAAGTAAAGCAGTTAACAAGATTTTTATTCATACTAATTTGTATACTGATACACTAACATTTAAAAAATTAAGTTACAATATCTTGACCCAATAAATAATTATTTTCCTACCATGATTTTTTTTTTTTTTAATCATTCAATATAATATTATAATTTGAAATATAAATAAATTAAATATACAAAAATCAATTGAAAATATTTATAATATTATTTTTAAATCCAGAAATTATTAAGAAATATAAATAATTCCATATATTTTAATTATTAATTATTAATTTGTTTAACAGTATAAAAAGAGAAAAAAAAAAATTGTCTCCACTTGGAATAAGGATCCCACGCCTCCCATGGCAAATAATCCATATTTAGGTTGTTATAGCAAAGCCCAATGCAAAAAACAGAAAGTTCACAACAGCCCATAACAAAAATTATTACCACACGTCAACTTATGAGCTCCTCAATCTTTTAGGTTTTGGTAGTTCGTCATCAGCTGAAAATAACTCTCATCTTCGTCTTCTACCCCATCATATGTCAACATCCCCGTTGATCCAAGAAAATCTTCATCCAACTCATATGATTCCAAAACTAGAGCTACTGATTTCTTGCCCTTGGCTTCAACTCTTTTAATTCTTTCTCATATACTGGAGGTATCCCACACTCTTCACCTCTGATCCGGATAATCTTGTGCAAGAAAGCTCATAAAATCTTGATTGAGTTCTTCAGCCGAAAAAAGAACAGCCAAAGATGTTGTTCATAGCCTTGCCGCAAGTCTTTTCAAAATAATCACACGTTCTTTAACTAAATCGATATTGATCACTCGGCAATTAATCCTAACAAGGATAGGCTGATGCTCATGGACAAAAAAACACAGCAACAGCATATCCCACCATCTTGTTATCACAAGAATCTAGAGGCCTTTCTATTTAATTGAAGAAGTCTCACTCTGATGTTGGAACCACTCTGGAATTTACCTCCAGGAATAACCATCCCAAATTGATTATCGACAGAGGAGGAATCCTATCTCGTTTGTTGGCTTTGACATTGCCTGCACTCAGAAAAAAAGAGAAAAGTTGTACAATAATGTTTACTCAAAAGATGAAGAAGAGAAGAGAAAGACACGGACCTTAAGGAATTCTCTGGGCATTGAAGATGCCTGATTGTTGCAGCAGATCATTTCAAGCATTTAGACATGAAAATTCTAACAACGTGGAATTACATAAACTTAATGCATTTGATGTTGTTTCCAGTGCAACACAATCATCTACGTTAATAGATATAGGTTGGATGAAGTTCTGGTAAGATCGAAGTCTCTTACAACCGTTCAAGCGAGAAGTTCAAGCTTAGAAAGATGATTGATGCTTTCAGGTAGTGAACACAAATTTGTTTTTGCTTAGTTCTAATTCCCCTAATGAAGGAAAGCTATCGAAAAAGTCATTAAGAATATCCCTTTCCTCCATATTGCAGTCAGCGAGATATAATCTTGTTAAAGATGTACACAACCGACAAAGTGGGCAATCTAAAAGTCTTGAGGAGATGAAGACCATGAGTTTGATGCGGTCTTTTGCATCCATCAAATCTAACTCTGCAAGATTCTTCATAAAAATGGACTCCATTGGTCGTCTTATCGCAGTTCCGCCTACATGAAGTGTCGATAGCTTTTCAACTTGCCCCAAAGTCTCTGGCAAGTTATCAAGTTTGGAGCATCCAGAAAGTTCAAGTTTTTGAAGAGATTTCAAACCATTTATATTGACTGGAAGACTCACAAGATTTTTGCAGCCTGCCAAACATAAATTCAAGTCCACTCAAAAGTTCATTGACATTGGCAGTACTTTAACAGCAGTTGAATCTAACCAAATGTGACGTAGACAATCCATACTTCCTACAATCTCTGGAAACTTCTCCAATTTGAAGCACAAACCTAGAGAAAGTTCTTTAGAGATTCCATATGAATCTGGTTTGGTAGAGTTGTAAGACTTACACAAAATGTCATATCCAAATGAGTAATCTTTTTGTGAACCAACAAGACGGGTGAATCTCACGCAACATTTTACATCTTTTAAGAATCACATTTTTGATGATTGGGGCAAATGTGAAATCTGTGTTTTGATGAGGCACTTACACTTTTCAAAACTGATGGATTCCAATTGTTGAAAGGCTATTAAAAAAAAAGAAAAAAAAAGTTAGCAAAATGTGGGATGTCATAATTTTCCATATTTATTAAACATAAAAGAACATAAATAGATTTCTATAGATGATGATAGCTGTACTATATGTATACACTTTAACATATAAAACTATTTCATATTAGTATTTACTCATAAAATTAAAATAGGATAGTGTAATTGAATAATCTACAGTTATTCCTGTGACAATTGTTCAATGTGGCTCTGATCCATTTCAGCTCAATAATTCTGTCCAAACGCAAATTTGTTGGTAAGGATTTTAAAGGATATCCTTCCCAATCAAGTAAACTCAGTGTTGGGAAGGTAATCAAGGCCTTCTGGAAGTTGAACATTGCGGATCTTGAGTAATCTTAGATTGATATTTTCGAAAATGCTTTAGCACAACAATGAATCTTTTTTCAGAAAATTGAGTATTATGCCTTCAACAACTTCAGTTCCTTGAAATAAAAAGAAAAACAAAAACAAAAGAGAGAGAGAAGCAAGTTAAGAATTAATAACACATGAATTTTCTATATAGATATGAGTGCAGTTCTACTTAAACAAACAAGAGACAACAATTTATAAGTTTGCTATTAACATTTTAATATTCTAATAGAAGTATTTTTTATTTACATACTTAAAATTTGTTAACATATGTTTCCGTCATTGTTAATTTTAAAATTGTTAAAATAATATAGGTTTTTATATTTTTTTTAATTTAAATATATATCTCCGTCATTTTCAGAAAAATCTAATATAAGTATTTTTATTTTACATATTTAGAAATTTGTTCTCATTAATGATACTAAGCTTTCATGAATTTTTAAGATATATATTTAATTGATTTTTTTCTTATTCTTTTTAAAAAAATATAGAAATAATTATCAATTTTATATATATTTAACTAGTTAAAGCAAATGATGATTGAAAAGGTGCACATGTTATAATAAAATTGAATTGCTTACCGTGTTCTCTGTCAATACACGACGAATGTCTGCTTCCATCCAAATCTACTTAGCGTTTCCAGGCTCTCCGGCACTCTCTCTTGACAATTTGTTGACACATTTGTTGTAACAAATCGTGCATCCACAAGATGTTATGTGAAATAATTATGAGCGATTCTCGATTAGAACACTATTCCAACAATTGGAGAAAAATCACAACTTTTAAGAATTCTGTCACATAATCTCTATCTCTCCTTTAAAGAACACGCTATATCAAGAAATATTTTTTCTCTGATTCTTTTAGTTCATCAAAGCTTATTTGAAGTACTTTCATATATCTTCGTCACATTCTCTTTTAGTCTTTCCATGCATCTTCCCATTTATGAATTCTCTTCCACACAAAAAGGACCAAAACTTCAAGAGCTAAGGGAAGACCACTAGCTACTGTACAACACGTTTGGATAGCTTCTTAAAACTTTCTGAAGGTTGATGTTTCTTAAGGCTTTTGAAATGAATAATTGGAGGGCTTCATCATCATTTAATTTCTCAACCTCATAAACTTCATTTACTCCATGGATAGCAACAATCGTTTGTTTCTTGATGTTATTATATCCAACTGCCCATGCCAAACCAATCATCTTGCCAGCTAATTTTCGTAATTGCTCTGGATTGTTCACGTCATCTATAACAATAAGAACCTTCTTATGCTCCAACCTGCGCTTATCAGGTCTATTCCACCAAAGTCATCGTATACGTTGATGTCATCTTTTTGCATACGTAGAATTTGGAACCTGGGATTGTTTCTTATTTACTTTATTTTATTGTTTACATTCATAAATAAAAATAGTAAATAAGTTAACAAGATTTTTATTCATACTAATTTGTATACTGATACACTAACATTTAAAAAATTAAGTTACAATTCTTGACCCAATAAATAATTATTTTCCTACCATGAATTTTTTTTTTTTAATCATTCAATATAATATATAATTTGAAATATAAAATTAAATTAATATACAAAAATCAATTGAAAATATTTAATAATATTATTTTTAATCCAGAAATTATTTAAGAAAATATAAATAATATCCATATTTTAATTATTAATTATATTGTTTAACAGTATAAAAGAAAAAAAAAAAATTGTCTCCACTTGGAATAAGGAGTCCCACGCCTCTCCATGGCAAATAATCCATATATTATAGGTTATTTATAGCAAAGCCAATGCAAAAAACAGAAGTTCACAACGCCCATAACAAAAAATTATTACCACCACGTCAACTTATGAGCTCCTCAATCTTTTAGGTTTTGGTAGTTCGTCATCAGCTGAAAATAACTCTCATCTTCGCTCTCTACCCATCATAGTCAACATCCGCCGTTGATCCAAGAAAATCTCATCCAACTCATATGAACTCCAAAAACTAGAGCTACTGGATTTCTTGGCCCTTGGCTTCAACTTTTATTCTTTCTCATATATTGGATGTATCCCACACTTTTCACCTCTGATCTTGGAAACTGTTGTGTAAATGAAAGCTCATAAAATCTTGATTGAGTTTTTTATCCGAAATATAGAACAGCCAAAGATGGTCTGACATAGCCTTGCCGCATTCTCTTCAAAAAAATCTTAGTTCATTAGCAAACGATACTGGTCACTCTGCAATTATCCGTAAACGAACGATAAACTGATGCTCAGGATATAAAACACAGCAGACAGCATATCCCACCATCTTGTTTCACAAGAATCTAGAGGCCTTTCTATTTTAATTGAAGAAGTCTCACTCTGATGTTGGAACCACTCTGGAATTTCCCCTCCCGGAATACCCATCCCAAATTGATTAACGGGCTCAAACCGAAGTCTTTCTTTGTGGCTTTCCATAGCCTGCACTCAGAAAAAGAAAGAAAGTTGTACATAATGTTTAACTCAAAAGATGAAGAGAGAGAGAAAGTCCACCATGGAGTCCGGATTTTTTTTTCAAGTGGCGTAGTCCTAAAAGACAAAATTGGAATATTAAAAATATAGTTTAAATATGAGAAAATGACTATAAAAATTAAATTTGAGGAATCAATTAATATTTTTATTTTGAATAGACGACGAATTTAGTCAAAAGAGAAAAAATAACTTTGAAATTGTAAATTACAGTGACTCTTTTACTATGTACTCTATATTCAATAGCAAGAGAGAAAAGAAATCAAAGGTTAAAATATATTGGAGGTTGAAGAAAAAAAAATCAGAACATAGAGAAGATTTAGACAGAGACTAACTACCTTAACAGAAGAAGGGACTTTTATTTTTTTTGTTACAAATACAAATAGAAGTGGATTCACTGGTTCTCCGAGACAGTGGGGGCATGAGCCCCCACTCAGCCCTTAGTGGCTCGTTTCTTTGCTGCCCAGTTATCTGGTTTGTTGTAGTTAAACATTCAATTACTTTGAATAATTCGGCTTAACTATTCTTGTGCAATCACTTGTACAATACTTAAGGTTGAAATTTTGAAGAACAAGTTCGGATTCGATGATGCTTTCAACTACAAAGAGGAGCAGACTTGGATGCAGCTTTGAAAAGGTAGTTTCATTTCATATACTCTTTCAGTTTATCAAGAAATATGAAACTCGAAAGTTTTCTTTTTTTTTTTTTCCAGGTGCTTTCCTGAGGGCGTTGACATTTACTTCGAAAACGTAGGAGGAAAATGCTAGATGCGGTGCTTCTAAATATGAATTGCATGGTCGAATTACAGCTTGCGGAATGATCTCACAGTACAATCTTAGCCAGACTGAAGGTGTACACAATATATGAACATTTGTTTTTAACGGATTCAAATGAAAGGATTTTCCGCCACCGATTACTTTCCCGAATATGCAAATTTTTTGGAGGTTGTGCTGCCTTTGATCCCCGAAAGGAAGATTGTTTATCTTGAAGACTTGTTGAAGTGTCTTGAAAATGCTCCTGCTGCTCTTGTTGGTCTATTTACTGGACGCAATGTTGGAAAGCAAGTTGTTGTTGTTTCCAGGGAGTAATGTCATTCAAGCCTTCTTTCAATTGTATTATCGTTTTCCACTCTTTAATTGTAATAGATCTATCTCCAGATTCTTCACTAAATTCTTCTCACATTATGGGATCAAAAATATCCATGGTTGGGATTTGTATCCTAATTTAAATAATTTTTGTATTAGAAGATCACATACCATTTACTATTATTGTAATCATGTACTACAGTTGTTTAGATCTATTTAGCCAAGATATATTTTTTGTTATTAGTATTGCTATTTTATTATTGTGGTTATTAGAATCTATTTATTAGCTAGCTATCGTTTGTATTTTCTTTCTACTTACACACTGGTGATAATCTATAGTCTATAGTTTGTAAGTTTTAATTTGTTTCTTACTCACCCACTTGTATTTTTGGAAATTCATGAAATTGCTAAGATTTATCCGCTTTAGATTTAGGTCCTAGGACTTTGCTTTAGGGATTCAACGTTAACACGTTTTGATAGTTTAAAGACTCATAATAGTATTTAACTAACATTACTTCTTCTACATCCAAGTACTATGAAATATCACATTGATATCATTTAATTTGGTCTAACTGCTATAATTGTGCATATATCTCATATTTTTGGTCGTATTTATGACAAGTGTTTCACCCTAATTTAATCTTTTCTTTTTTCTTTTAACATGAGCAAATAAATCAAAACTTGAAGTATCACTCTTGCAATGGAATAAGGAAAATGGACTGGCCTGGTAGTGTTGCCCTTTCGTGGGCTTTAATATGAGCTTGTAATCAACTTGTCGATAGGCCGAACCTAGTAGTTTATTTGGTAGTTTCTACTTTTCTTACAAATTGTTTGAAATTGGAGTAGTTTAAATCAATAGACCAATGAAGAAGATTTGGTTTAAAGCTGTAAAATAATGGTGTTTTCCACCAGTGTCGGCTCCAGAAATTTGAGGCTTTATTTGTTTTTTTGTTTCTTAATGTTATACGAATTATTGTTAGCTAATTTTATAAACAAAATTTTCATTTAGTCTACATCGTTTATCAGTTTATAAATTTTTGGAACTCTTTTTTTTTTTTTAATTAACTATTTTTCTATCCAACTCTCATTTTTTTTTAATTTTTCATATATATAAAGAATTTGATCCATTAAATGATAATGATTAGTTAAAATTCTTGAGTTAATAAAAGACAATGAATACTTATTTCAATGACCTAGTAAAAAGAACAATAATTCAAAAGCCCAAAAATAAAACTCAACGCATAAAAGGCAGATTTTGTTATAAAGGATTCAAAGAGTTATATTAAAGTTGAATAACGTGCAAATACTTTAGAGATTTTGGGTGGTAAATGACTTCTAATGAGGAGGGTGCTTAGTGTCGCGTTTTTTTTTTTTTTTTTTTTTTTTTTTTTTTTTTTTTTTTGTTTTTGTGTTGTTTTGTTAGGTTTAAGAAAGAGAATTATCCATATGTCCTTTATTTTCTTTCTTTGGGCGAAGGTTTATGGCCATGAAAAAAATCCAAGCCCATAGTTCATTGGAGTTGTTGGGCTACTATCCTGGTCTTAGGTTTTTGAATATCAAAATGAGATGAATAAGACAACCAATAAAAATGATACACTAACATTCATTTTTATTTATTTAATAAGAATATTTACATTAGAAAACTTTTAATCTAGTTTAACATTCATTTTTAATATATAATACTCTGTAGCATTTTCTTCATCTTATTTTTTTTAATATTTGCATTATTTATATTAATAATTATGATATTTATATAGCATTACTTTTAAGAAACTGAATGGGAGATATGTTCATTAAAAAATTAATTATAATTATGATTTTATACCTAAATGAACAGTAAAGGTTAGAATACTATAACTTAAAATTTTAATTTAATTTTTTGACACTCTTTGCTAATCATTCATCATTTTTAATCTAACGATGACAAAATAAATTATAATGATAGACATTTTATAAGGCATATCAAAAAATTAAGTAAAAAATTTAAGTCACAGTATCCTAATCTAATAAATAATTAGTTTCATACTATGTGCAAAAATATTTATTATCATTAAATATATATTTAATTTTAAATATAAAATTAAATTAAATATCAAAATCAATTAAATATTTTAATAATATTATTTTTAATCCGAAATTATTTAAGAAAATATAAATAATATATTAGATATATAGGCGCTTTTAAATCGTGATCAGGTTCTTTTTGACCTCACCTTCAAGAGGCTCATCAACGTTGCACAATCAAGAAACCAGAGCAACATAGAAATGCGGATCTGACGTGGTTATCTTAGTTGGCAAATTTTTCATACAGTCCACCTCTGAATTTTCTCAAACTCCCAAGTCAGAACTGATTTGCTGCCTACAATTAATTCTTATCTAAATATTATTTTAAAAATAAACTGTATTCATGTAGTTGCATACAGCTTTCTTTTGACCCTTTTAAAAGGTGAAATTTCTTATTTGAGGATGAGTCATCACGTTATCCATTTAGTTTCTAAACTTAAGGTGGCTTGTTCTTCATTTTAATCGCCGGTGCCATTCAAAGCAGAACTGATTTGCTGCCTAGTGACTGTATTCAATTAATAAAATTTGGAATTTCCTCTTACCATATTTAATAGATAACAGAAACTCCACATGGTTAGCTGACCCAGTTAAGCTTCGGTGGGCTTGCAGTAAAGCCTATATAAGAAGTGAATGCTCATATTTGGTTCATCAATAATGCTAAACCTACGATTGAACAACCGATTTGATATACTGACTTTTGGTGAATTGAGTTAAATTTTGAGAAGTCAATAATTGGGCAGTGGGTCGGTATAATCAATCGGTAATTAATCATAGTGTAGCAGGGTCCTTGGTTCATTGCCTAACTTCCCCTATTATCTGCAAAACCAACGTCACTTGTTTCAGGTTATTATCTTCATATTTTCAGTTATTGAAATATTTCTTCTACTTTCATGTGAAGACGACTGGCTTTTCATTTTTCATGTATTTTTCTTTTGCATGGCATGGTGGATACTGGACATTGACATACATTTTATACTTTTTCATTTATATTGACATCAAATTTTTGGTTCATGTTTGTTTTGGCCTACAGGTTAGATGTCAGAGAACGGAGAGTTCATTTTTGCGAGTAAAGGTGAAAGTGGACGCAAACCAGCTACCCAAATCCAAACTATCAAGAAGGAAACGCAAGTTTGTCACGATGACAGTACACCTCCGGTGAAGGCACAGACAATCGACGAGCTTCACTCTCTTCAGAAGAAAGATCAGTCACCCACACTCCCATCACAAGGCTCCGAGGGACCTTCTCTGTCACCATCTCGAAGAGGAAACGCCAAAAGCAGCAACCCAGTCTAAGGTAAAAATAACCATAACGTATAATTCTTTCAAATTAATGCCCCCTTGACCCGGTAGGTACGTATATATCACTGATATTCTTTTTTTTTTTTTGATGTTTTCAATTAGTGCTTCATTGGCATCTTTAACGAGACAAACTGGACCAAGTGGTGAAAGGGGACCCCGCAAGAAAGGCTGCACTCAGAGAGCAACAAGGTGCCGTCAATAAGATAACGATCTTCGTTCTTCTTCGCCACTTTGGGTGGAATTAAAGTCCAAATTTCTCAGATTTTCGCCTACCTCTTCCTAAATCCTTTCTCTTCACCACCACAACGAAGCCCACCACTAGTCTCTTTTCTTTTCTCATTCACTCTCCCCCAAGCGGCCCTTAACCTCTTTTTTTCTTCTCTTAAACCCACGGCTTGCCCCATTTCCTGTCTGTGTTTAGCGGCTCTCCTCCATTTTCACACACAGCAAGTGCAACTTTTGCTGTGGTTTGTTGTGGCCATAGCCGCATCTGGGTTTGTCCAAAAACCAGAGGAGTGGTGTGCATTTCTTTTGCCTAATAGTTTTTGATTTGAGGGAAAAGGGAACTAAGTATGATTTATTTATTTTATAAATTTATCATTTACGCATTCATCTAATTTTGGGTTTCTTGAAACTTGGTAAATTGCAAATTATTGGAATGCTTTGTGATGAAAACTTGTAAAGAGGAAAGCATGCTAAGAGATCAAGTATAATGATTTAAAAACAAAGAAAATTTCATATTTTGAGTTCACGAGCAACTATTTTTTATTTTTCAAGCGAGTTTTTGCTTGCAGTTTTGCATTGACGGAACATTGCAGTTTGCTGGGATGGTGTTGGATTGTATTTGCAGCATGATGACGTCACCAGTTTGACCGTTGGTCAGACCGTTTAACCAGTCACCCGGATCCGACCACTTTGTCGGTTTCGTCCCGGTCGGTTATTAAAACATTGGTTTATAAGGTGATCAAAAAATTAAGTAAAAATTTAGTCACAGTATCCTAATCTAATAATATTGTTTCATACTGTGTGCAAAAAATTTATTATCATTCGATACAATATTATAATTTTAAATATAAAATAAATTAAATATACAAAATCAATTGAAAAATATTTATAATATTATTTTTAAATCCAAAATTTTAGAATTAAAATAATATCCATAAATTTTAATTATTAATCATTAATTTGTTTAATAGTATAAAAAGAGAAAATACCCCTAAAAATTTAATATATTTTTTAAAATGCCCAAAAAATTCAGTTAGTCCCCAAAGTTTTGAAATATTGTAAAAACAGCGCTGGTTACATTAATCCCTGCAGTTTTAAAATATAACAAGAATCCCTTGAAGCCTAAATTCGACCAGAGAGGCTATCAGTTCCTGGTCTGATCAACCAGTCCAATCCGACTTTCAGAACATTGGTTTTTTGTTATTAATATTGTGGTTGTTAGAATCTATTTATTAGGTAAGCTATAGTTTGTAGTTTGTTTCTTACGGTAGTATAATTAATCTATAGTTTTTATGTTTTAATTTGTTTCTTACTCACCCATCTGTAGTATTTGGAAATTCATGAGAGTTGCTAGATATTATGCGATTTAGATTTTTATCCTTCAGATTTTTCTTTTGGGATTCAACCCTAAACACGTTTTTGAAATTTTAAAGACTCATAATAGTATTTAACTAACATTTTACTCTTCTATAGAAGTTATGAAATGTCACACCTAATATCTACTTAATTTGGTCTAGACTGTGATAAATGTATGCATATATCTTATATGTTTTGGTCGTATTCATTAGTAAGGTGTTTCACTCTAATTTTTATCTTTTATCTTTTATCTTTTTAAAATAAGCAAATAAATCAAAACTTAAAGTATCAATCTTGTATTAGGCCTGGTAGTGTTGCCTTTTTATTGGGCCTTAAACGTGGGCTTGTAATTAGATATTTTGATAGGCCAGACCTATTATTGAATAAGTTTCTAATTTTCTATTACAAAATGTTTTTAAATTGCAATAACTTTTAAAATAATAGATCCATGAAGAGATATTTGGTTTAAAGCTGTAATATGATGATTTTCCACCAGTGTGGGCTTTAGGTGAAAAATTCTGAAATAGCCTCCTTTTTTTTTTTTTTTTTTTTTTTTTTAAGAATTTCACAATGAGAACCTTAGGGATTGTTTCTTATTCACTTTTAATTTTATTGTTATTACTTTCATAAATAAAAATAAGTACATAGCGGTTAACAAGATTTTTATTCATACTAATTTGTATACTGATACACTAACATTCATTTTTATTTATTTAATAAAAATATTTATATTAAAAAAATATTTAAAAACTTTAAAATCTAGTTTAACTTTAACATTCATTTTGAAATTATAGAATACTCTGTAGCATTTTCTTCATCTTAATTTGTTTTTAATATTTGTATTATTTATATCAATATTTATGATATTTATATAGTAATTAATTATAAGATACTTGAATGGAAGATATATTAATTAAAAAAACTAATTATGATTATGATTTTATATTTTAAATAAACAGTAAAGGTTAGGATACCGTGACTTAAAATTTTAATTTAATTTTTTGACACTTTTTATGAATCGTTCATCTTTTAATAAACTAGCGGTGACAAGATAGGTCAATAATGATAGACGATTTATAAGGTGTGTCAAAAAATTAAGTAAAAAATTTAAGTTACAACATCTTGACCTAATAAATAATTATTTTCCTACCAAAATTTTTTTTAATCATTCAATATAATATTATAATTTAAAATATAAAATTAAATTAAATATACAAAAATCAATTGAAAATATTTAATAATATTATTTTTAAATCCAGAAATTATTTAAGAAAATATAAAATAATATCCATTAATTTTAATTATTAATTATTAATTTGTTTAATAGTATAAAAAGAGAAAAAAAAAAAATTGTCCCCACTTGGAATAAAGAGTCCCACGCCTCTCCATGGCAAATAATCCAGTATATGTTATAGCAAAGCCCAATGCAAAAAACAAAAAGCTGACAACAACCCATAACAAAAAATTATTAAATCTTATGACTCTTCAATCTTTTAGGTTCCGGCAGTTCATCATCAGCTGAAAAATATATCTCATCTTCGTCTTCTGCCCCATCACAGTCAACATCCGCCGTTGATCCGAGAAAATCATCATGCAACTTTTTTAATTCTTTCTTATATACTGGATGTATCCCACACTTCTTCACCTCTGATCCCGGACCTCTTGGTTCAAATGAAAGCTCAACAAAATCTTGATTCCCACACTTCTTCACCTCTGATCTTGGACCACATGGTGCAAATGAAAGCTTACCAAAACGTCGATTGACTTCTCCAGCACAAATATATAACAGCCAAAGATGGTCTGACACAGCGTTGCCCAAATTACATTCAAAACGAATCGCAGGTTCATAAAATGAAGGGATATTGGTCAATCTGCAGCCAATCTCATGTGTGGGCATGTAATAACCTTTACTAGGGATAGGCTGATGCTCATGGACATAAAAAACACAGCAGACAGCATATCCCACCATCTCGTTATCACAAGAATCTAGAGGCCTTTCTATTTTAATTGAAGAAGTCTCACTCTGATGTTGGAACCACTCTGGAATTTCACTTCCAGGAATAACCATCTCAAATTCATTAATCGGCGGAGAAGGAATCCAATCTCTGTTTCTTGGCTTTGACATTGCCTGCACTCAGAAAAAGAAAGAAAAGTTGTACAATAATGTTTAACTCAAAAGATGAAGAGAGAGAAAGAGAAAGACACTGACCTTAAGGAATTCTCTGGGCATTGAAGATGCCTGATTGTTGCAGCAGATCAATTTCAAGCAGTTTAGACATGAAAATTCTGACAACGTGGAATAGCATAACCTTAATGCATTTGATGTTGTTTCCAGTGCAACACAATCATCTACGTTAATAGATATTAGGTTGGATGGAAGTTCTGGTAGAGATCGAAGTCTCTTACAACCGTTCAAGAGAAGAAGTTCAAGCTTAGAAAGATGATTGATGCTTTCAGGTAGTGAAACAAAATTGTTTTTGCTTAGTTTTAATTCCCCTAATGAAGGAAAGCTATCGAAAAAGTCATTAGGAATATCCCCTTCCTCCATATTGCAGTCAACGAGATTTAATCTTGTTAAAGATGTACACAAACCTGACAAAGTGGGCAATCTAAAAGTCGGTCTTTTGCATCCATCCAAATCTAACCATGCAAGATTCTTCATAAGAAAAATGTACTCCATTGGTCGTCTTATCGCAGTTCCCCCTACATGAAGTGTCGATAGCTTTTCAACTTGCCCCAAAGTCTCTGGCAAGTTATCAAGTTTGGAGCATCCAAAAAGATAAAAATTTTCAAGAGATTTCAAACCATTTATAGTGATTGGAAGACTCACAAGATTTTTGCACCATATCAAACTAAAATATTCAAGTCCACTCAAAAGTTCAATTGACATTGGCAGTACTTTAATAGCAGTTACGTCTAAAGAAAGGTAACTTAGACAATCCATACTTCCTACAATCTCTGGAAACTTCTCCAATTTGCCGCAAAAAGATAGATCAAGTTTTTCTAGAGATTCCATATGAATCTGGTTTGGTAGAGTTATAAGACTCGCACAAGATATCATATTCAAATAAGTAATCTTTTTGTGAACCAACAAAGACGGGTGAATCTCACGCAACATTGTACATCTTTCAAGAATCACCTTTTTGAGATTTGGGGCAAATGTGAAATCTGGTGTTTTGATTACGTACTCACACTCTTCAAAACTGATGGATTCCAAATTGTTGAAAGGCTGTTAAAAGAAAAAAAAAAGTTAGACAAAGATGTGGGATGTCTTAATTTTCCATATTTATTAAACAATAAAAAGCATAAAATATTTCATATGTAGTTATTTTACTCATAAAAATTAAAATAGGAAAGTGTAATTGAATTAATCTTACAGTTATTCCCTGCTGCAATTGTTGAACATGGCTCTTATCCATTTTCAGCTCAATAATTTTGTCCAATTGCAAATTTGGTGGTAAGGATTCTAAAGGATATCCTTCCCAATCAAGTAAACGCAAGTTGTTGGGAAGGTAATCAAGACCTTTTGGAAGTTGAACATTACGTATCTTGAGTAATCTTAGATTGATCATTTTTGAAAATGCTTTAGGACAACAATTGATCTTTTCTTCAGAAAAATTGAGTATTATGCCTTCAACAACTTTAGTTCCCTTGAAATAAAAAAAAAAAACAAAACAAAAACAAGAGAGAGAGAGAAAGCAAGTTAAGAATTAATAACACATGAATTTATCTATATAGATATGGGTGCAGTCAACTTAAACAAACAAGAGACAACAATTTATAACATTTTAATATAATCTAATAGAAGTATTTTTATTTTACATACTTAGAAATTTGTTAAACATATGTTTCCGTCATTGTTATAATTTAAAATTGTTAAAATAATATAGGTTTTTTATATTTTTTTTAATTTAAATATATGTCTCCGTCATTTTCACAAAAATCTAATATAAGTATTTTTATTTTACATATTTAGAAATTTGTTCTCATGAAATGATACTAAAAGCTTTCATGAATTTTTAAGATATATATTTAATTGATTTTTTTCCTTATTCTTTTTCAAAATAATATAAGAAATAATTATCAATTTTTTTTTTTAAATTATAGATCGTACTATTCTAATTAAATGTACAAATGTTTTGTTTCATGATATATTTGTTACAGTAAAGAAGCCTATCATTAATTCTTTGTTAGTATGCTCATGTATATCATAGACATCTAAACTAAGGAGAAACAAAATTAACTACAAACAAAAAGAAAATTTTGGAAATAAAAGTGTTTTTGAGGAACAAGAGACTTTAATATGCTCAACTGGACTACAAATTGGTCAACAAATACAGAAAATAAAAAAAATAAAAAAAAAAACAAAAATTAAACATGCATGTGTAATCTGGAGAGGCTAGCTACTATGCTAACAATGCACTAGTTAATGCAAACGATGATTGAAAATGTGCACATGATTATAACAAAATTGAATTGCTTACCGTGTTCTCTGTCAATACATGACGAATGTCTGCTTCCATCCACAATCTACTGCGTTTTCCAGGCTCTTCAGAGCACTCCCTCTTAACAATTTGTTGACCCATTTGTTGTAACAAATCATGCATCCGCAATTTATCGTCACATAAAATATTTATGAGCGATTTATCGATTAGAACATCTATTCCAACAATTGGAGAAAAATCACAACTTTCAAGAATTCTTGTCACATAATCTCTATTCTCTCCATTAAAGAAACATGCTATATCAAGGAATATTTTTTTCTCTGATTCTTCCAACCCATCAAAGCCTATTTGAAGCACGTCCAATATTTCTTTCTTAGAATCTCTTTTTAGTCTTTGCAATGCATCTTTCCATACATGAACTTCTTTTCCACAAAAAAGGGAGCCCAAAACTTTAAGAGCTAATGGAAGACCACTAGCATATTGTACAACACGTTTGGATAGCTCCTTAAAACTTTCTGAAGGTTGATGTTTCTTAAAGGCTTTTGAAATGAATAATTGGAGGGCTTCATCATCATTTAATTTCTCAGCCTCATAAACTCTCTCTACTCCATGGGATTTCAACAATCCTTTGTCTCTTGATGTTATTATGATCCTACTACCCTTGCCAAACCAATCATGCTTGCCAGCTAATTTTTCTAATTGCTCTAGATTGTTCACATCATCTATAACAATAAGAACCTTCTTACACCCCAACCTACTTCTTATCATCCTTATTCCATCAAAGTCATTGTATACGTTGATGTCATCTATTTTCATCTTTAGAATTTCGGAAAGAAGCAACTTTTGTACAGAAACTTGACCACTTCTTTCAGAAATGTCTCTAACGTTAGCCAAAAAACTGCTACCTTCAAATTCATCAGAAAACATTTCATAGGCAACTCTAGCAATTGTTGTCTTGCCTATTCCTCCCATTCCACAAATCCCAACCATACGAACATCATCTGACTCAGGACTTAAAAATTTCTTTAGTTCCTTGAAACGTGAATCTATGCCTACTAGGCCCTCAACACTTGGGTGTTTTGAAAAACTTAATTTACTTGATATTTCCTTCAAAATGTCTTGAATAAATTGTGACTCAAACCTGAAGAGTGGAAAATATCAAGAAAAAATTGCTGTTACAACTTACGACACTAGCTAATCATGAATATACTAATGAATATATAGTGCGTATCATAGAAATTATCTACGTACACGTATTGGTTTATACACATGAAACTTTCATTTTTGCTTTTTGTTTAGGTTTACTTTTAGCATTCAGTCACTATTGTAGTTATATTTCTATACTTCTCGCATTATATACTATATGTCTTAGTTACAATAACAAGGAAAATTGAATAAAAATATTCATGCTTGTCTAAGAAAAACCAAGTTATTAATTACTGGCCTCCATCATTTTCTATCATTACTCGGTGAAATATGAAAAAACTTATTTTATTAATTATCTTTTACATTAATTAATTTAGTATTAAATACTGTCTCTACAAATTAAGAATTTGTTAATTAAATATTTCATTGTATGAAACTATGAATACCTTTAAATTTCTGATAAAGATAAAACTTGGTTTGAATAAGAAATTCAATGCTTAATCTGTAGTATCAACACTAATGACTAACGCATTTAAACAATCAAGTCATAAATATCATTTTCTAATTCATTTTGATAACTAAGCTTTCACTATAAAGAAAGAAATAATTGTCACATACCCATCCTTCAAGTCCAATCCAGAGTGATCGCCACCTTTGTCAAAGCATCTCTCCAAGTTTGCACCTTTCCAATATCCTCTCTAAAAGTTTCTCATGTTTGACAAAGGCTTCTCCATATTCTCCTGTTTGTTTTCTAACCATGGAGGATCCACGTTATAGAAAACTGGAAAAAATTTTATATTCTTGCAATGAACAATTTGAACAAGTTCATCTAAAACACCACGTGGAAGTGCATAGTTTTTGGAAGAACAACACCGCAGATCTTGATTCTTCAATTGCATGAAGGAGCTCTGGTGAAATCGGTTTTCCTCTCTCAAGTTCTTTGTCATCCCTAAAAACATGCAGCCTTTCTGTTTGAAGCAGTGTACAAGGTGATCTATGAAGCTCTTCCTTGTGTCTTCACCTCTAAGCTTAGAAAGACATCATATTTCCAAGACAAGAAGAAGATGTTGATGAAGAGGCTGTTTGCATGATGAGTTTTACAATACGTCCTCTATAGAACCTGAAAAATTAATTGGAAAGGTAATTACTTCTTGCAGACCATCTATACGTATTTTCAATTTCCAGAGAATAAAATAAAAAAATAAAAATAACAAAACAACAACAAATTTTCGTTGCATTAACCCAATCATAAAACGAACAACCACAAAATCACATTTTTATCCATGTGTAGACTTAAACTGCAAAAAGAACAAAAGAGACAACTACCTCCATAAGCAGAAACAGTCGCAAATGTTAGCCCTCTCTTAAACAGCCTCAGCAATGAACAAAGTCCATCTCGCGACTCAACAAACTACTCGTGAGTCGAAATCGCTGTCGAAAAACTCCTGACAACAACTCTAAAACTTGTTGCCCAACATTTTTACCAACCCAAAACTCCAGAAAAGTTGAAATTAAGAAATCAAAGATTGTTCAGAAATTAACTTACAGCGCTATGAGGTGTTACGCAGTTGTTTGAGAAAGTTTTTTTGTGATCATTTTCAATTGGGTAATTGTTTCGAAGAAAGAAAGCTATTGTCAAAATTCTTCGATTTTTCTCTCTTCTTATTTTCACGCTTTTAAAAAAAATATATTAGAGAAAGAGTAGAGTAATATTATACCCACCCACTTCCAAGAAGTATCGAGGAAATTACACATCGACTATTTTCTCTCAGTCTTTAATTTCCACTTTATGACAAGTAAACCTTTTAACTTTTCCCTAGGCGAGCTTGTCCTGTACCTGCCTTCATGTTTTTTTTTGTTTTTTTACAAATTTGATAATTAAATGTTCCTTTTATTCTCAACCCAATAAACATCGCATCAATTTGTAATTGAATGCTTTGTATTCACATTAGAAGACATGTACTGTTCTCTGCCCCTCCCTTGTCCATCTCACGTCTTTTATAGACTTTTACTGGTGCCGAGATTTTGTGATTTTTTTTTTTTTTTTAGTATTTCTTAAAGGAGTAAATTGTAATCTTGAAGGTGCAACGTTGAGTTATGACAATGACATTCAAATTTACATTGTTGAGTTTTTTAAATTACTAAATTATTCTATTATTTTATATTTTGATACTTATAACTTAATATAAAGGATTTTTGTTAAAGAACAAGTTTTCTCATAAAATCACTACCCTTATAAAATAAAAAGAACAAAATAACCAAGTTTAACACCATTTAGTATGATCTAAGTATTTTAATTAGATTTTTATTAATAATTTAATTGTTTATGAATAAAAATCTTGAATTATAGATGAATTTTAAATTATTATAATAAATCTTGAATTATAGATGATAGATATTATTTATATTTTGAATTATTCTTATGTTTTCATTTACAACACTTTTAGTTTGTTCCTTTAAATTATTAATATACATAAGGTAATTTATGTATATATTTTTGTTATTAGTATAAAAGTAATTAATTAGTAATAATGATTTTGAATTTATGTATAAAAGTTTACAAATTTTGCTTAAATATATACGTTGGTAAAGACTAAAGACCTCCATTTTTTGTTTTACATTTTTATTTTCTTAAATATTAAGTTTTCCCGTGTCAGTTTTAATTAGGTAATTGTTTCAAGAAGAAATGCATTAGTTAAAATGCCAGAGAATTTCGTCTGTTCAACCTCTGTCCACCATTTATTTCTATTTAAGCTATATAGGGGTATTTGTCTAAGCTTATAAGCTGGTCAAATTAGCTTATAAGCTCTAAAATTAAGCGGACATGTTTGTTTATAACTTTTTTTTAGTTTATAAGTTGAGCTTAGTAAAAAAAAAAAAAAAACAAAAGTTGAAGATTCCTTCCAACTTTTTTTTTTTTTTTTTTATTATAAGCATTCTGCTTATAAGTTAGTTTGATCAGTATATTACTATATTATCCTTATTTAATTTTAAAATTTTATAATATACCATTGTTTAATGTAGTACCATTTTTAGTCATTTTATAATAAAATGTACTTATAAGCCATATTTTACCAAACACGTCAACTATTTATCAGTTACTTATAAGTAATTTAACCAAACACATAATTGCTTAAAATTTTAAATACTTATAAACTAAAATTAGCTTATAAGCACTTTTCATAAGCTCAGACAAATACCCTCTAAATCTATCTAATAATATTTTATTAGATATAGAATAATTTATTCGAAAATTTTCCACGTAGATTCCATTAGAGGGTATGAAAATGAAACTATTTTATGACAAAACCCACATGAGAGAGAGAGAGACAGTTAGCTGAGGTTAATATAAGAGCACTCTTTCCCATGTATGAGGGGCCATGGATTTTTCTTTAGACGGAGAAAGAAAAGGAAGAAAGAGATTGTGATATATTTGAGATGAGGTTAATACAAGAGCACTCTTTTCCATGTAAGAGGTTAATAAATAAATGTATATTTATATAATATTCGGGCCTATTTAACATGCACTCAGGCTTCTTGAACATTTTTTCAAAAAAATCTAAATTCACCACTCTCAATGGGTTTCCATTTTTTGACCTAGCCCATTATGTTTGGTTTGTTATTTTGGATAAAATTTTAAAGATAATATTAAATAATTGAGTTAGATGATTATTACGAGGTAAAATTTAAAAATTAACAAAAAACCCCTTATATTTGTTAATTTAACTAAATACCCTAATATGTAAAAACTTTGTAAAATGATAAAAACACCCCCACCGTCGATCTGGCCTTTTTCAGCCAAATACAGCACAAATCTAGTTAGAAAAGGACAGATCAACAGCTAAATCTGGCCGTCGACAATCACAAAAGGCCAGATCTAGCCATTAGCGGTAGCCAAAGATATGACTGTCATTGTCGGTCAACGACGACCAAGAGTTAGCCAACGACGGTCATTTCTTTGGACGTCAGATCTTGCCTTTTTTGACTAAATCCACTACCGACCAATTCAGGTCATTTATACGTCGTTGTGATAGATTTCAGCTACCATCGACAGTGGTTGTTAGAATCTGGCAATAGTGGGTGGGGGTGTTTTTGTTAATCTTTTAACTTTTTTTAGGGAGTCTAATTAAATTAATAAACTTAAGGGATCTAAAGTAATTAAATAAAATATAATAATATTTCCTTAATAATGAAACAAACAATTATTTTGAGAATATGATTGGGAATAGGGTATGAAACAATAAACCAAACGGACCTGTTGTGCAATGGAAAGATTACTCATAAATCTATCTTTGTTTTCGTACATTCTCTTGCTTGGTTTCAAAATAATGAAAAATTACTATAAACTTTCATTCCCAGTTATTACTATTGATAAAATAGGAGTAATAAGATTACTATCTCAGAGCTAGTATTAAAATATTATTGAGATAATCTTAATTTTATACATATTTTTTCTTTAATTAAATATCATTTCCTACACAACTGTCCTTAAATATCTACCAAATAACAATTACCTAGACCCCTTATAATTAAAAATTTAACAATACCCCAACCACAAAAAAGTTTAAAAGTTAAAAAATACCTTCAGCCACCCAAGACCACTGCTGGCCGTCGTTGGCAATCGGTTGATCGGAGCACGACCAGTAAGATCTGGATGATCGTGCACTGATCTGGCTTTTTTCTGCATATTTAAGGCCGAAAACAGCCAGATAGTTGTGGATCTGGTTGAAAACAGCCATAATAGATTTGGATGTATCCTTTTTGAATAGATTTGGCTAGAAACAGCCAGATCGTCGTGGATTTGGCTGGTTTGATCTGGCTGGAAACAGCTAAAATAATGCACAGTCAGTTAGATCCTGTCGATCTTTCGCCGTTTGAACGATTGCAACCGGCAACCAGCGGTGGTTTAGGCGGTTGGGGATATTTTGTTAAAATTTAAATTTTTGTTATTGGGGTGTTTTAGCTAAATTCTCAAATATAGGGGGTTAAAAGAATTTATTCAACTAAGAATAATAATAATATTTAAAATGAAAGACAATTTAGTAAAATCTCTCTCAATAATATTTTATCCTTTCTAGCTAAATATCTTAATTATTTATATTCACTAATCTAATCAAATATATTAATATAACATTCACTTAATCTTTTAAAATTATCTACCTTCAAGATTATTTTTATTTTTATTTTTCTGTTAATTCAATATTTTCAAAACCAACCGGAGTCCAAGTGAATTAACTTTTACAGACTAAGTCTTTGATAAACTATTGCACATTGACTTTTTACAACAAATAAATGGCCTATTTTTCTTGTTAGAAAACAAAAAAGAAAGCAAAAGAGATGGTAGTGACCAAACAAAACATTGAAACGATACAATGAACGTGTTGAATAATTGATGAGAGCAAGTTGCTTAAGATATCCTCATCTCTCCCTTCTTTTTCACAACAAATAATGGATGTGACCAAAGTTGAAGACAGCTAGATGGTATTTAATTGTTTCTGGTTGTGGCAGAGAGAGGGAGTACAATAATTGTATGTAAAGACCGAGAAAAACATTTAAATGAACGTATAATTATATATTGAACGTTATTCTGCATATTATATGAAGAACATTCTGCATAAAAACACACAATTTATATGTTTAATTAATTAAACTAATTATATAAGTTAATGAATTGTGAGAATAGGATGACAGTGATAAATTAAAAATT
Source organism: Pistacia vera (assembly GCF_008641045.1). Classification (NCBI taxonomy): domain Eukaryota; kingdom Viridiplantae; phylum Streptophyta; class Magnoliopsida; order Sapindales; family Anacardiaceae; genus Pistacia; species Pistacia vera. The sequence continues at coordinate 361,340 of NW_022196240.1, forward strand.
AGATTTATGATGATTATATACTTTTTAATGGAATTTGAGATCATCTATTTGGAATTAAGGTGCTGCCAAAACCCTATTGCTTGACTCGTGTTTCACACAGTAAGATTTTTTCCGCAAAATTTCATTACAATTATTAGTGCTTTTCCTTCGTGATTTTTACTTTCATAGGCTATCAAAAATCTTATTATTTTTTCCAAAAACGTGTTATTCTAATCCAACAACAACAAGAAAGAAGGTATCGGACCCATGTTATATAAGATTGTTGAAATCCATAGCCAACACATGAAATAAAACATAAATATAAATATGACATTTAATTTACCTTGGTTTATTTCGATTAAGAAATTATATCTATTATTCAAATAGAGATTTTATATTAAGTTTTAAAACTTTGTAAATGACGACAACTTAATTTCTCTATTTTTTTAACCTAGGTTTCTCAATTCTCACTATTATTGATGAGAATCCTAACACATCATGCCAATCACAAATGCTAGGGATTTCATTGAAGATTCAAGGACAACATGAAGATCAACATTCGGCCCAAGCATCCCAAGCACTCAAGGAAGTTCACAAAATTGTCCAAGAGGTCTTAAGGTTCCAAGGCACGGCTCAAGCCCAATTTTGTGACCTAAAACGTGTACAAGAAGTGGGAGCAAGTTTCATTGGCCCAAGCCCAAGTTTTGGGTGTCATTTGATTCAATTTTTGGAGGAAAAACCCTAAAAATTATTGTTAAGGACAAGGGTCCTTAAATTAGGGAAAAGTTGCCCACTTGATCATTAAATGGTTATGGCTTAATTTTAGCATGTGTGGTGGACTTTTGTTTATGTATTTGAATGTAATATTTTAATGTTTTCATTATGTAATATTTGCTAGGGTAAATCCCTAATTTTTGTAAAGCCTATATAAAGGCCACTTGATCATTTTGTAAAGCACTTTTGAATATTGAATGAATAGTGATTTGTCTTGAGAAAGAGTTTTCTCTTGTTTCCTTTACCCAAGTTCGGCCAAACTTGGTGGTGGAGTATCTTTCAAGCTGGTGGAGTTTCCTTTAGGCTTGATTGAGTCCTTGGTCATCTCTTATATAAGTTGTATTCCTTTAGTTTCAAGTAAACTCATTTTCCGGATTTTGTTTTGCATGGTGTGTGTGAATCCTTTGTGGTGCATTTGAACATAAATGACTTTGTGAATGACTGGAGTTTGATATAAGGAGTTGTTTTTAGTTATTTGATGGTTGTGAATGTGTATGAAGTGTGATAGCCGAATGGTCATAAAGAGTTGGAAGAAAACCTAGCCTAGGTTGAGTCAAAAGTGGTTGTTTTGGGGTAGTATATGAATTGAGCTTGTAGAAATTCATATCAATTATATTATATATATAATAGAAAAACCCAATCACATTTAGGCTAATTTGAATCTAACCCGCCCTAAATCCAAATATTAATAAATCGATAACAATTCCAATAGTTAATTAGACTTTCTGAATGGGAGTAGGACCTCTGAATGCATGCAAAATATAAATCATATCCAACATACTCGTAGTTTAACAAACAATATGACATCATAAAACAAGATCGTTTTGGATTCACCGATTTTTCACTGCTTAATTCTCACACTCTTCAAAGAAAACTATACAGGAAAGAGTGGAGTAAATACCACCAAACTTTCAATAAGTTTTGAGGAAATTACACACATCTCTTTGAGTCTTTGATTTTCCAAGAAGTTTATGAGAAAATTACACAACAACTAATCAGTCAGTACGTGTGATTCACTCAACTCTGTACAACAGACCCATGTGCATGCTTTCATCCCAATAAAGACATGCAGGGTTCTGCATCCCTCCCTTATCCCCATCAAAGACCAAGACTATCTCACCTCTTTCATAGCCTTTTAGTTGACGCCGAGTCTTTCTGGTTTTCTTTCTTTAAGAAGTTTTGTGCAAGTTCTGAGTAATTTCTTCAAAGAATATGCCAAATTTCCTTTAAGTTTCTCCGTATACGAAACGCTGATCCAATAATTCAATCACACTACTTATTAATAATTGGGCCTATTATTGAATATGCCAATAGAAGGACACGTGTCTCTTTCTCTATTATTAATAACTGGGCCTCATTATCAATTAAAATATTTATTAAGGTATTAAAATTTAACATGCATACACAAAATAAACTAGGGTTAAAAAAACAAAATTTTGATTACAGAAACGGGCTCACAAACACATTTAGAAGAATTAATTATATAACAAATATAGGGTTTCAACAAAACAAAATAAAAGATTAAAGACTTCAAAATTTTTCATTAGAAGTTTATTCCTTGAAGTTTCTTTTTGTACAAAAAGATGATTCCTCCAAGTTTCTTTGTACACATCCTCCATCTTATCATAAATTTCTTATTTCAAATAATTTCACTATTTATATAGTGATTATTGATTATCACAAAAATACTGATAAATCATTTGGAAATAAAATTATAGTAAAACTTCTCTATAATCATAATGGTGGGACTAACTAATTTTATTATTATGAGGAGATTATAACTTAATAGAGGTGTAGTTAAAAAAATTTCTTATTTCATAATTTATGTTTTAGTAGTATAATATTAGGATTTCAATTCATGTTTGAATAATATTAGGGTTTCAATTGCCTACTTTTGAAACGGATAGAAGATCGTGTTTTGAAACCAACAAAGATAGCTGTCCTTGATAGAATTGTAAGTGCAGTTGCTGCATGACAATTGATGTGAAGCCACAAACAATTGTCAATTGTTTAAAGTATTACAAAATTACGACCCCTGATGTCGATGAATTGCAAGTTACAAATGAAGTGGATGAGGAGAATCAAATAGTTATTATAAAATTGAGTGATCAAATTTGACAACTTCACTACACTAATCAAATGAGTATTAATGTCTTCCTTAATCATCCAAATGAGTAACAAGTCATGTATGCTTTAACAAAAGAAGAAATCATTTTTACAATTAAATAAGAAGAGAAAATAAATAATTATGAGGATGATAGTACGGAAATACAAAAAGTTTTATGTCAAGAAACTCTAAACATGCTTGAGAAGCTAGAAATGTTTTGACTTTAATAAAAAAATGTTCATGCTAGCGAGTAATGTACTCGCAAGTTAAAATGTGATAACAACTCTAAAGTATAAATTATTGTCCCGAACAACTTTAGATAAATATTTTATTTTATCTTAAACCTTTAATGTAACATACCATATTTTTTTTTATAATATACATATAATTATTACTATATAGAGACAACTTTTCTTAAGACAAGAATCAGAAAAATTATAACTTATTATAATGTGAAGTTTATTCTTATTTATAACTATCCCAGGAATATAATTTTTTATAACTATATAGAGTTTATTCATATATAGAGTATCACTATAGAGAGGTTTTACTATATTAAGTTAATAATTCGTCTATCAATTGACTAAAGTTTTATTAGTATTATATTATTGAGATAATGACAATATATTATCAGTATGATGATTTTTATAAAATCTATAATAAAATAACACTTTATCACTATCATGTAAAATTTTATCACATAAAATATTGTATCAAAAATATGATAATCTAAATAAGTAAATGTATATTTATATATTATTATGTATTTAACATGCACTCAGGCTTCTTGGACATTTTCTCAAATAATTCTAAATTCACCACTCTCAATGGGTTTCATTCTTTAACCTACCCCATTCCATTGGGCTTTCTGGCCCAATAAAAATTTTATAATTATTATTGACAACAATTAAGATAAATGGATATGTCAATTTTATGTATGGTAATTCTTATGAATGTGCCAATAAAAATTCCTATGTTTATGTCAATTTTATGTATAATTCCAACAAGAAATTGTTTTGATTTAATAGTAAAGTAAGTTTATATATGAGTTTTGGGTTGATTTTATACACCATGACCCACAATAGGAGTTGCTACTGAAGCTCTTACTCAGTCGGTAGTTTTAGATTCTCAGAGGATTAGTTGGGGCGCACGCAAACTAGCCGAAGCACCCTTGGTCATTAAAAAAAGGGTGAAGTTATGCTTGAAGTTATATGACTTTACAATCACATTTTACATAGAATTGCTTCATATATTAAGCTTGACACTTGAGAGTTAATCTAAATAATAATATTCTGAAAAAAAAATATACATAATTGATTGTGATCATCATCGTCATTGTTTCATTTTTGATAAATTTCTTTTCAATAGGAATACTGAAGGCAATTTTTTATCATGTCAAGAGCGTAAAGGATGCCTTAAAATGATGAATATTAGGAAATGGACCACAAAAATACTAGAAAAAAGGGAAAATATTTCAAATAGTTATTTTCATTGGAGTTTCAATATAATTAGGTAAAATAACATGTTGATTATGTCATTTCTTACCTTTATTGTAATTTAAATTTTAAATTTAATATTTTAATCGTATGTTTTATAAAACTAACTAGTACAAAAAAAGAAAAAAATTAGAATCAAAGGAATTGTGGTTGGATGACAATACTATAGTCATTTGAGTGGGTTCCCAAAGATTTTGTGTTAATGGTTATCTATCACATTCATGACTATATAATTTTCACAATATTTATCTATTTTTCATTGATATGAATTAAGCCATTAAGAATAGTCAATTATAAAATTCCAATGTTTATTAATTTTATATATAATAATCCATTATAATTACAATATAGAAAATTACACAACAACTAATCAGTCAGTACGTGTGATTCACTCAACTCTGTACAAGAGACCCATGTGCATGCTTTCATCCCAATAAAGACATGCACGGTTCTGCATCCCTCCCTTGTCCCCATCAAAGACCAAGACTATCTCACCTCTTTCACAGCCTTTTAGTTGACGCCGAGTCTTTCTGGTTTTCTTTCTTTAAGAAGTTTTGTGCAAGTTCTGAGTAATTTCTTCAAAGAATATGCCAAATTTCCTTTAAGTTTCTCGTATACGAAACGCTGATCCAATAATTCAATCACACTACTTATTAATAATTGGGCCTATTATTGCATATGCCAATAGAAGGACACGTGTCTCTTACTCTATTATTAATAACTGGGCCTTATTATCAATTAAAATATTTATTAAGGTATTAAAATTTAACATGCATACACAAAATAAACTAGGGTTAAAAAAACAAAATTTTGATTACAGAAACGGGCTCACAAACACATTTAGAAGAATTAATTATATAACAAATATAGGGTTTCAACAAAACAAAATAAAAGATTAAAGACTTCAAAATTTTTCATTAGAAGTTTATTCCTTGAAGTTTCTTTTTATACAAAAAGATGATTCCTCCAAGTTTCTTTGTACACATCCACAATCTTATCATAAATTTCTTATTTCAAATAATTTCACTATTTATATAGTGATTATTGATTATCACAAAAATATTGATAAATCATTTGAAAATAAAATTATAGTAAAAACCTCTCTATAGTCATAATGGTGGAACTAACTAATTTTGTTACTATGAGGAGATTATAACTTAATAGAGGTGTATTTAAAAAAATTTCTTATTTCATAATTCATGTTTTAGTAGTACAATATTAGTATTTCAATTCATGTTTTAATAATATTAGAGTTTCGATTTAACGCTTCAATTGCCTACTTTTGAAACGGATAGAATATCGTGTTTTGAAACCAACAAAGATAGTTGTCCTTAATAAAATTGTAAATGTAGTTGCTGCATGGTAATTGATGCGAAGCCACAAATAATTGTCAATTGTTCAAAGTATTACAAAATTACGACCCCTGATGTCGATGAATTGCAAGTTACAAATGAAGTGGATAAGGAGAATCAAATAGTCATTGTAAAATTGAGTGATAAAATTCGACAGCTTCACTACACTAATCAAATGAATATTAATGTCTTTCTTAATCATCCAAATGAGTAACAAGTCATGTATGCTTTAACAAAAGAATAAATCACTTCTACAATTAAACAATAAGAGAAAAGAAATAATTATGAGGATGATAGTATGAAAATACAAAAAGTTTCATATCAAGAAGCTCTAAACATGCTTGAGAAGCTATAAATGTTTTGGCTTTAACAAGAAAATGTCCATGCTAGCGATTGAGAAGCTAGAAATGTTTTGGCTTTAACAAGAAAATGTCCATGCTAGCGAGTAATGTATTCGTAAGTTAAAAGACATGGTAACAACTCTAAAGTATAAATTATTGTCCCAAACAACTTCAGATAAATATTTTATTTCATCTTAGACCTTTAATGTAATATACCATATTTTTTTTTGCAATATACATATAATTATCACTATGTAGAGATAACTTTCCTTAAGACGAGAATCAGAAAAATTATAACTTATTATAATGTGGAGTTTATTCTTATTTATAACTATCCCAAATTAGAAATATAATTTTTTATGACCATATAAAGTTTATTCATATATAGAATATCACTATATAGAGGTTTTACGGTATTAAGTTAATAATTCGTCTATCAATTTACTAAAGTTTTACCAATATTATATTATTGAGAGAATGACAATATATTATCAGTATGATGATTTTTATAAAATCTATAATAAAATAACACTTTATCACTATCATGTAAAATTTTATTACATAGAATATTGTATCAAAAATATGATAATCTAAATAAATAAATAAATGTATATTTATATATTATTATGGGCCCATTTAACATGCACTCAGGCTTCTTGGACATTTTCTCAAATAATTCTAAATTCACCACTCTCAATGGGTTTCATTCTTGAGCCTACCCTATTCCATTGGGCTTTCTCGCCCAATAAAAATTTTATAATTATTATTAACAACAATTAAGATAAATGGATATGTCAATTTTATGTATGGTAATTCTTATGAATGTGCCAATAAAAATTCCTATGTTTATATCAATTTTATGTATAATTCCAACAAGAATTTGTTTTGATTTAATAGTAAAGTAAGTTTATATATAAGTTTGGGTTGATTTTATACACCACGACCCACAATAGGAGTTACTATTGGAGCTCTTACTCAGTCGATAGTTTTAGATTCTCAGGAGATTAGTTGGGACGCACGCAAACTGGTCGAAGCACCCTTGGTCATTAAAAAAAGGGTGAAGTTATGCTTGAAGTTATATGACTTTACAATCACATTTGACATAGAATTGCTTCATATATTAAGCTTGACACTTGAGAGTTAATCTAAATAATAATATTCTGAAAAAAAAATATACATAATTGATTGTGATCATCATCGTCATTGTTTCATTTTTGATAAATTTCTTTTCAATAGGAATACTGAAGGCAATTTTTTATCATATCAAGAGCGTAAAGGATGCCTTAAAATGATGAATATTAGGAAATGGACCACAAAAATACTAGAAAAAAGGGAAAATATTTCAAATAGTTATTTTCATTGGAGTTTCAATATAATTAGGTAAAATAACATGTTGATTATGTCATTTCTTACCTTTATTGTAATTTAAATTTTAAATTTAATATTTTAATCGTATGTTTTATAAAACTAACTGGTACAAAAAAAGAAAAAAATTAGAATCAAAGGAATTGTGGTTGGATGACAAGACTATAGTCATTTGAGTGGATTCCCAAAGATTTTGTGTTAATGGTTATCTATCACATTCATGACTATATAATTTTCACAATATTTATCTATTTTTCATTGATATGAATTAAGCCATTAAGAATAGTCAATTATAAAATTCCAATGTTTATTAATTTTATATATAATAATCCATTATAATTAAGTTATCCAGCATATTACATAATTATAAACGCTCCCTTTTCACCCTTATATTATTAGCAAAAGTACCTTTTTACCCTTCTTATTATATATAAAAAAGGCAAAAATTAGAGACAAATTTAACCTTAAGAAAAACAAAGCATCTACAGTTTTTTAATTAAAATTACTACAATTTTAAATTAAAAAAAAAAGATGAATAATGTACATTCAAATTTATATATTCGGAATTTTATATTGTAATTACAGTAGAACCTCTCTATAGTTATAATGTTATGACCAACTAAATTTATTACCATACGAAGGTTATAACTTAATATATGTGTGGTTATAAGAATTATTGTTTTGATTAAAAAATTATTATTTTGATTTCTTATTTTATAATTCATGTTTTAGTAGTATTGAGATTTCAATTCATTGTTTTAATAGCGTTAGGATAGTATGGAAATGAATATATCAAGGAGTCATTATAAAAGTGAGTGATTTAATTCGACAACTTTACTACACTAATAAAATGAATATTAATATCTTCCTTAATCATCCAAATGAGCAACAAGTCGTGTATGTTTTAATTGAAAAATAAATCATTACCAGAATTAGACAAGAAGAAGAATGAGATAATCATGAGGATGAATATAATATAGAAATACCAAAAATTTCGTGCTAAGAAACTCCAAACATGCAACTAGAAATATTTTGGCTTCAACAAAAAGGTGTTCATCTTAATAACTTATTACGTACTCATAAGATAAAAAATATGATAAAAACTCTAAAGCATAAACCATTCTCAAATAACTTTAGATAAATATTTTATTTCATCTTAAACATTTAATGTAACATAATATATATATATATATTTTTTTATAATATACATACAATTATTAGTAGAGGTAAGTTTTTTAAGACGCGACCTAGAAAAACTATAACTTATTACAATATAAAATTTATTCTTATTTATAACTGACCCAAGTTGAGACCATAATTTTTTATGACTATATGGAAATTATTTTTATATAGAGTATCACAATAAAGAGGTTCTACTGTACTTGAATATCTTTTCAGCGATATTTTGTTAATTATGCAAGATCAATTCATTAGCTATAGGGGGTAAATGTAATTTCTTAAAATGTCTAGGCACAAAGTTGAGTATCTATAATTCAATTCGAATACTAAATTGGATAGGGCCAGTATAGCCTTAATAATTTAGTCATTGCTTGTAATTTGGAAAAGCGTAGGGTGTGTTGAGTTTATTATTTTGGATAGGATTTTGGGGGTAATATTGGATAATTGAATATGAGAGTATTTTGAGGTAAAATTTAAAAAAATTATAAAAAACGCCCTAAGTTTGCTAATTTAATAAATACCCCCAACATGTAAAATGACAAAAATACCCCCACCACCTGCAGTGCCAGATTTCGGCCACCACTGTCGGAATCTGGCCAAAAAATTGTGTTACGACACAGATCGGTCGGATCTGTGTTGTAACGCGTTATTATGGTCTTTTCCGGATAGATCCACCATGGATCTGCTGAAAAAGGCCAGATCTACGGCCTGCCTTGGCCGTTGACGGCCAGAAAAGGCCAAAACGATGGCCAAAGATATGGCTGTCATTTTCGGTCAACGACGACCATTTCTTTGGTTGTCACTGACGGTCAAATCTGGCTGAAAAAGGCCAGATCAGTGAATTACCATCCAGTTTCGGTTGGTAATTCACCGTTGTGGTAGATTTCAGCTACCATCGATGGTAGTTGTCGGAAACTGGCAAGTATGGATCATGGGAGTATTTTTATTAATTTTAAAACTTTTTTAAGAGGTATTTAATGAAATTAATAATTTTTTAAGGTTTAAAAGTAATTAAAAAAATAAGATAATATTCATAGTGAATAGGGTTGGGCCAAACATGCCCGTAATATCTCACTGTAATTTTCTCTTTTCGAGGCTGATTTTTATTTTTTATTTTTTCTGTAGAGAATAGTTTCAAAAGATTTTTCATCTAATTCATGCTTTGAGCCCGACGCCATTTAATGCTTACGCAAGACTCAATGTCAAATGTCCAATCATTTTGCTTCTTTCATATTTAGAAGAATAAACGACATATTCCAACCTAAGTTTGACGAAATCAAGTTGATACCCTAAATTTTATTTATTCTATATTCTCACCTTTAAAATAACATTGTTAATAATTTTTAGGGTAGGGGGAGTACAATTATCATAATACCCTTAATCTTAAATTAATAAATTATGTTTTAACTCCAAAGTACTAAAATTATAAAATTAACCATCTTATTTTCAAATTACTTCAATTACACACTCGATGATTGTGCACCCTCTCAGTTTTTGTCAGATTTGGGCTCTTTCTGACGGCGTTGAACCCCCTAGTCACCTCCATCATCTTCCCCATCGTTCATCATCCAAAACCCCTTTGGTTCCTGATTCATTGGCCCCTCTAATCGTCGGTGTCGTTAGGCTTAGGGTTTCATTGGATTCCGGTCGATTCCAGCGACGAAAATCCAATTGGAGATCACCACTGCAACCAGCATCTCCAACTCTTCAAAACCCCCATATCCCCAACAACCGTTTAGTTGCCATTCGCCGGTAGAGATTGACAAAAACTAGTCGCATGTGGCGGCTGTCGTGGCTGGCGATCGACGAGTGATGAGTGGTTGTGAAAGGTAAGGTTTTGTAGCGGGGATGATGGGGGTTCAAATGGTGGTGACAATGGTGATTTTGGGTGGAAGAATCGCTGGAAAGGATGAAAAATGTTTGGGACGACGTTGATTAACGTGCGCCAAAACACTAGCGACAATTTGCTAATGTGCACCTCCTTCTGCAAAATGATCAATTTACCCCTAAACCTTTATATCCAACAATTTCCGTCACTTTAAGGGTGAGAATTTGGAATAAATGAAACTTGGGGTATCAACTAGGGTTTCATCAAACCTTGGGTGGGAATATGTTGTTTCCTTTATTTACAATTATTCTCCTTTTTGGAATAATTCTTTAAAACCCTCTGGATTGACACGGTATATTCTACACTCACAACTTTTTCTTCTGCTTCAAAACTACTAAGTTCTGGATTTTCTTCAAAACTACTCTCACAACTTCTTTTCCAATAATAAATTTACGGGCGTGTGATTTTATTTTTCTAATATGATTTGCTATGGATTATGGGTCTATGACTATGGTGTTGAAATGAATTTATGATTTTACTATTAAATATTGTGAGATGATGACGAGTTTATGATTTTGTTGCTTGAATGGAGTAGATCGTGAATGTGTTTATATCTAGTGAGGGGGTGCTTTGGATGTGAGCTAATGTTTGCTATTGGCAGGTTGGGTGTGTGGGTTTTGGCTTCTATTTTTCGATCTATCAAGGTTGGTAGTGGGGTGTTTTTCTCTTGTCCTTTTTTGGCAGGTCTGGTTTTCTTATTCTAGTTTTCTTATACAGGCCGCTGCTCTTAGGGGTTATGAGGGATTCGCTGGTGAGGGCGGCAACGATCTTTGTAGTAGGTAGGCTTTGCCATGTCTACTGTTTTGTTTCCGTTATGTGGTGTGGAACGATGGGAGTGATGTTGTTACAGGGAGAGAGGACGTTGACAGTTG